>NC_092354.1:75879426-76126815 GCF_963676685.1 Mytilus edulis | reverse complement strand
CGGAAAATAAAACGAGCAATAATCATTCACAAAAACGATGCTTGATAAGTTAGGTGTGTGTACAATAAATTATACAGACTCCGGTTCACGGCTTCATCTACCACTCAGAATACTTCTAAATTTTTCATGCGTTGAACTAGATTTTAGAGTTCAAAGTTCGTCATAACGTACTATTCCGAAGAGCCCATTGCACAATCATATTCTCGCCAATATATCCTCCGCGTAGGCCTACGCGATAATAGGAAAAAACATGGGGGGGGGGGGGGGGGGCACTTACTATGTAATGAGTGGTAGGGATGAGCCGCTGGAATAGGTCACTATTTCATGCTCCATGATATATGAAAAGGGTGAGAAATTCAGATTAATATATATCAATAGGTTGATATTATCACTTGCTAGATTATATCATAAGTATCTGAAACTAATCAGATGTCAGTATTTATTTTTGATGTTGTTAAACCACAGTCGTAAATGTATCAGTTATTTGTCAAACCAATTAATCTCTTTTTATTCCAATGTGGTATTTCCACTGATGCTAGTAAAATTATAGATGCTATAAATCCGACCATTTTGACATTTGCACCTAGTTAACATTCAAGGGTTTGTATACATGAAACATGATAACAATTATTAAAAGAAATTCCATAGTGTCAGCGTTCTTTAAGAGGGAACGGCTTTTTCTCAGTTTTTCGTTTAAAATATAAAACTCAGCGAAGGTGTAACTTTCTTAGGTGTTACTGCATTTATCTGACCAAACATATTTTTTGTCTATTGAAATTGATTTTTTTTTCATACTGAAAGATAGAAAAGGGGCAAATAGAGGAAAATGTTTAGGATGTGACGAATTTATTGGAAAAGTTGAGTGTGATTGTTACGATTGTGTTGCTTCTAAACATAAACATGATGATGAGTGGGACCCCAAAAAAATCTCTATACTAATGTACCAGAAGATGAAAAATATTCAAATATATCTATAGGTCTGTTTTTTGTTAATTGATATATGACAAGGTATATATTTTTGATAAACAAAATATATAAAGGGTGGGATACTTGATGTCTCATGCAGCTGCTCACCCCTACCAAAAAATATTGAAGCGCCCCCCCCCCCCCCCCCCCCCCCTCTCCCACCCGGCCGAGCATTTTGCATCCACGGTCTATTTTTGTCCATCCTGTTAATTTTCTACAAAATCTTCTTCTCTAAAACCACTGGAGCCATTGCAACCAAACTTAATCAGAATTATCTTCAAAATATCGGGTTTGAAATGAGTTGAAGTCTGGTAGCTCGAGTTGATCGAACAACATGGATTTCTCGAACTGATATCAATATGATGAAAGAATAGACTTTTTCCCTATAATATGTTTAATGTAAAACAAAATAGTCCTTGTTGATTTTTAAAACTTACGGTATAAATCTAATATTCTAATATTATGTCCTTCTCTCGCTTTGTAAACAAAGCCCATAAATAAGGGGCTGCACGTGCCGGATGTCGCAATCAAAATTGCATCGTCAGTTGAATTTTGAACGCCGATGGAGATCAAACTGACCTTTATATTGGTGTTGCTTACTAGGAAATTTCAATACAATCACATTGTACACTTTTAAGTCGTTCATAGAACCTGTTCATACAATCAAAATATCTTAAATATAGGTCAGTTTCAAAGTTTCCCTATTTCGAATTGAAATAATGTTGTAATGTCATGCTCTATATAAAATAGGAAGATGTGGTATGATTGCCAATGAGATAGTTCTCCAAATGACGTAAACGTTCGCAACTTTAGGTCACTGTACGACCTTTAACAATGAGCAAAACCAATACCACATACCAAGCTATGAAAGGGTCCGACATCAAAATTGTAAAACAATTCAAACTAGAAATCTCACGACCTGATTTTTGACAATAAACGAAAAAAAGACTGACATACAACGACACACGACAACCACTAAATTACAGACTCCTGACTTGGGTCAGACACAAATTTAAACGAATGCGGCCGGGTCAAACCTGTCAGTGCCCCCTCCCTTCCCAGACATGACTCAGACATAATACAAGAACAAACTAATCAAAACAATAAACGAAAAACAAACTGATAAACAGCTAAGTAACAAACAACAACCACTCAATTACAGGCTCCTGACTTGGGACAGGCACATACAAGATGTTGCGGGGTTAAAGAAATAATTCTTTCACGTCATGCTCTATGCTCATTTTAACCTGAGTATGCACGGTATTTGTAAACATTTTACATCTTGCTTACGCTCAGTGTAAAGATATTGATAAATATAAGGCCTACCCATGTAAAATTAGCATAGACATGAATGAATTATTTCTAAAATGAAACCAGCTATCAAAAAAGAGACAGTTTCCATGAATTGAGCATGCTTCAAATATTTGTCCCTTATTACGCAATAAACCACAAAACAATAAACCGATCTTTAATGTTGTGGTTTTTAAAGTCCAGCGCTGTGGATATAAAGTCCAGCGCTGGAGATTTAAATTTAGTTTACAGATTTATCGCTGGACTTTACACCTACAGCGCTGAACTTTAGATTTACAGCGCTAGACATTATCTACAACGCTTGATTTTACATCTCCAGCGCTCGACTTTAGATCTACAGCGCCGGACTTTAGATCTCCAGCGCATGACTTTTTATCTACAGCGCTAGACTTTACATTCCAGCGTTTGACTTTGAAAACCCAACTGCATGTGAAACGAATTTATACCGCTATCACGACATATTTCATAAACATGTTTAGCCCCGCCGCAATTTTGCGCCTGTCCCAAGTCAGGAGCCTCTGGCTTTTGTTAGTCTTGTATGATTTTTAATTTTAGTTTATTGTGTATAATTCGGAGTTTAGTATGACGTCCATTATCACTGTACTAGTATACATATATTTAAGGGGCCAGCTGAAGACCGCCTCCGGGTGCGGGAGTTTCTCGCTACATTCAAGACCCATTGGTGGCCTTCGGCTGTTGTCTGCTCTATGGTCGGGTTGTTGTCGCTTTGACACATTCCCCATTTGCTTTCTCAATTTTATTATACAAACCAGTGATAACAAATTTAATCTGTCGTCATGCATTATAAAAACCTGTGAAAATTAAAATTTAATCCGTGATAACGATTTTAATCCGTTATCACGAATAACAAAATAAATGTAATGGCGAATGTTATGCTTAATTACGAATCACAAAAAAAAACAACCTGTGATTACTTATTCCACTAAAAATTTTGTTATCTCGAATTGCATCTGTGATAACGAATTAGTCAATTCGTTATAACGATTTTAATCTGTGATCACGAATTGTTAAAGTTTTAATCTCGAATTGTTTAAGTTGTTATCTCGATTTGAATTATATTTGTTTGAAGGTCCTGAATTGGCTTCCGTAAAACGAACTTGTCAGAGTAAACACCCCAAAACGACTATCGACAGTAAAAATTGATAGAAAAATACTGTGAACAATATTATATTAACTGAATGTCCAACCTTGTAGAAAAGTGATTCCTGTATTAGTTATTTTGTTGTACATTTGTTAGAGGCGCCAAAGTGTATAAGTTTCCTGTTTAGTAACTTCTCTGACAAATGTGACACCTGTTAAATTTTTCAGCCGAGTTGCAGTTTCTTATTAACGCCAGGCCCGTAGCCAGGAATTTCAAAAGGGGGGTTCGTTTGACTCAAAAACTCGACTTTAACAGTCACAATTCGAACAGAACATTGACTTTAACAGTGCTTATTTGTTTTCAAGGGGGGGTTCGTCCGAACCCCCCGAACCCCCCCTGGCTACGGGTATGAACGCTCCTAAAATACATTTAATTTTCGCGAGATAAGCAATTATTTGCCTGACATCAATCAAGCAATGGGTGGCACAACATAAAATACGGTTGTTTCAGAAATATTAAAGACTAACTAAATGATGTTTCAATAATATCAAAGGTCAAGTAAACGCAAACACTTGATTTAAAGCAAAAGTTGTTGATTGACAGCGATCCCTGTTAGAAATGTTAAATGAGACACAGATCTATCAATAAAAAAGCTGATATGCTGTATGCTTCTCATATCTGAGTGGCGTCAGCCACGACTACATCTGGTTGACATAGAGGTAACAAATACTTATTTTATTTGTTCTCTTGTTCTAAAAAGAGCAATTAGTTTCGATATAACAGGAAAAGTGTCATTATCTCAAATTTTCCAGGTGATGAAGTAACATGTTTAAAAATACGGCACAATGATTTTACACACCTCAAAGTAAACAACTGTGAATTTTAGTATTGTTCGGAACATTTGTTGTAAATGGACATGATGTATGAAATTAATTAATAGGAAATTGACCCTACCTCTATAGTCGAGGGGAAAAGGGGGGAGAGGGGTACTTACTAATACTTACTTAAAATGTAATGAGTGGTGGCCGCTTGAATAGGTAACTTTTTTGAGCTTCATGATATATGATTAGGCCAAGAAATTAAGATAAAACATACGACAAGGTTGCTGATTAAATCATAAGTTAAATCATTAAGT
The DNA here is from genome assembly GCF_963676685.1 of Mytilus edulis. NCBI lineage: Eukaryota > Metazoa > Mollusca > Bivalvia > Mytilida > Mytilidae > Mytilus > Mytilus edulis. The sequence continues at coordinate 76,122,301 of NC_092354.1, read as the reverse complement.
ATCTGAAACTAATCAGATGTCGATATTTTTCACAGATGTGATTAAAACCTTTGTCGTAAATGCATTATTTTTGTCAAACAAATTTATCTTTCCTTGAAATAGCGTAATCATGATAGCTACAGATACGTTTGTTGTGCAAAAATATATAGACTTTTACAACTATAGGTCACTATACGGCCTTCAACAATGAGCAAAACCAATACAGCATAATAAGCTATAAAAGGCCCCGAAATGAAAAATGTAAAACAATTCAAACGAGAAAACTAACGGCCTGATTTATATACAAAACAATAAACGAAACACAAAAAATAAATATGATATACAGCAACAAACGACAACCACACACGGAATTACAGGTTCCTGACTTAGGACAGGCACATACAGAATGTGACGGGGTTAAACATGTTTGCTGGCGTCACCGTCACCCCCCCCCCCCTTTTTCCCCATAACCTGGGACAGTGTAACAGGACAACATAAGAACAAACTATAAAATCAGTTGAAAAGGGCTTAGCTAATCAGATAGATGCAAAGCACAAAAAAAAGACTAACAAAAACACAAAAGACACAGAGTGCAGATCTGAGTGTACTCGCAGTGACGGAAAGCTAGGTCCAAGACAAATTAATAAAAGCTCATAAAATAATCATGTATCTAAGACTAAAATATCAATCAGTACACATCTAAGCTCCCTTCAAAGATTTTTAACATTATCCGTACTACAGACAACGAAGGGCTTAAACATGAATATAGTTCTGGCTTCTGGTTTACTAGCTATAGATTATAATGAGCCTGGTATTTTCATGACTTTTTATTACAAACGGATCGCAATCGATACTGGTGGCCCCTATGGGTTTCATCCGCCTTGTATCAAGTGCTTAATATGTATTCGCATGATTCAAATGGTATATTTTGTTTATATCTCTTGACTTCATCCAATATTGGCTGTTCTGTTTGTGCCATTCTAGATTAAATGTTCAAAATAACGTTTAATGTTTTGGTCGTACAAAATTTGGTCTTTAGCCTACCTGGTGAATTGTATTCTAGAAATACATGTTGTACGCATGGTCTAGGTTTGTTATTTTGGAGTATAATAGTAGGAAACGTTAGTTATTTTGGAGTATGATCACGGGGGGTTCACTTCCTATTATTGGGTGTACGGGGATGTGCCAAAAATATGGGTCATAATTTTACAAGATTTTATATAAAAATGACCCTCCTTTTTATAACATCCTATATTAAAATGCATTTACGTTTGACAACTGTATATTGATATGGGGTATGTATGATCTACATATCATATATAAATATGCTATTGAGAATCTTATATTATTAATGGTCAATTATCATCTTAAATTAAATCAATTCATTTGAAAGTTCACCTTTCAAATAAGTTCCTAAATGAACCCCGGAAATTTGTCTTCTGATTTGTATATAAGTATAGGTCATTCTTTCTTAAAATTTATATAACTATAGGTACTGAATTTCAGTGAATGTTATATTAAAATGGGTACGTATTTTTAGGCAAAAATGGCACACCCCTACCAAAAAAATATCGAAGTGACCCCACCCCCTGAGTATGATAGTAGGAAACAAATTAACAACAAATAACCTAAGGAAATCACGCAATATGGGGTTTCAAGCTCTTTTCATATTGGGTGTAGATTAACTGAGACAACTCTGCAGATCCGGTACTTAAATCAAACTGTGTTTTTCTGTCATGTTTTTTACTTTCATTCATTCTATAAAAAACTTGACTCTTCACTCAAAAACAATTTGAATACAACAAAAAGTCAGTTAACATCAGTTGGAAAGGACTCGTCAGATCGACACGAAGTACAATAAAAAGACTAAAAACACAAAGTACCGTTCCAAGAGTACTCGTAGATACATAAGATTGACTAATTAGAACGACATGAAACATAACAAAAACAACAAAAAGACAAAATGCAGAAAGTACCGATTTAAGAGTACTCGATAGTTGAAAGCCAATTTCAAACTCAGTGAAAAATAATGACACACAGCTGGTATTTATATGAGACTTCGTATTGCATATTAAAAACTCTTATGATGCTTCATATCAAATTGGGAATATATTAATATCATTCATTCTAAAAGCAGTTTAAATGTGTCTGACAGGTAAAGTCTAACTTCTGTCTTTCTCCGAACTCCTATATTTCAAAGGTTGTTAATCAAATTCATCAGACTGTTTTCCCGATTTCTAAATTTACGATTTGGAAAAATTATTTTTTGTATAAAAATATCTGAAATTAGAAAAACACTAAACAAAACCCCAATACAGATTTATATTTTTAGATATAAGGAAGTAACTGCGAAAAAACTATCTAAGTCGAGTCGATTGAAAAAGAAAATTATCGTACCAAAAGATCAAAAGATCAAAGGCAAAAATGTAACGGTATATTGTAAAAAGTTCAATTCGAGATGGGAAGAAGACTGGAGATCATACAAAAACTAGTTTAACCCCGCTACCTGTTAATGTGAATGTCCGAAGTCCTGAACCTAGTTAATGATTATCTTTGTGTTTTTGTCATGTTTAGAACTTTATTTTGAGACTATCTTTAATGTTAATTTTTTTGTACATTTATTCCCAAATTTTGTAGAATATTGACTTACAGTGTACATCACTGTCCTTTGGTAAAAACCGTATATGGGCTGGTATCTAGACGACTTTTATTTTGGTGACTTTTGGTTAGGTTGTTGTCTGGATAACGTATATCCCAAATTTCATTATGTTTATACACACTGCATTGAAATTATGTTGCAAAACACCTGTCCTACCTCCATTACAAATATGTTGTTGTCCACGCAGATAAAACTCCAAACAACATCGTTTTGTGCGTAAATGACATACCATAAACTTCTTGATAAATGAATTAGGTACTGACAATTCACTTGGAAACTCAACATATACCCCCATGACACTTACAAAGGAGGAAATCGTTGATAATCGTAAGTCTGTTCTATGTTCCATTGGAATTTCAACCAAAGATGAAGAACTGGATCTTCCATCACTGTATTGGATACCCAAACTACGCAAGTGTCCTTACAAACAACGTTACATTGCTGGGTCTTTCAAGTGCTCCACGAAACCTCTTTCTAAATTATTAACATCAATTTTATCAACAATCAAGGCCGGGCTTGTTATTTTGGAGTATAATAGTAGGAAACGTTAGTTATTTTGGAGTATGATCACGGGGGGTTCACTTCCTATTATTGGGTGTACGGGGATGTGCCAAAAATATGGGTCATAATTTTACAAGATTTTATATAAAAATGACCCTCCTTTTTATAACATCCTATATTAAAATGCATTTACGTTTGACAACTGTATATTGATATGGGGTATGTATGATCTACATATCATATATAAATATGCTATTGAGAATCTTATATTATTAATGGTCAATTATCATCTTAAATTAAATCAATTCATTTGAAAGTTCACCTTTCAAATAAGTTCCTAAATGAACCCCGGAAATTTGTCTTCTGATTTGTATATAAGTATAGGTCATTCTTTCTTAAAATTTATATAACTATAGGTACTGAATTTCAGTGAATGTTATATTAAAATGGGTACGTATTTTTAGGCAAAAATGGCACACCCCTACCAAAAAAATATCGAAGTGACCCCACCCCCTGAGTATGATAGTAGGAAACAAATTAACAACAAATAACCTAAGGAAATCACGCAATATGGGGTTTCAAGCTCTTTTCATATTGGGTGTAGATTAACTGAGACAACTCTGCAGATCCGGTACTTAAATCAAACTGTGTTTTTCTGTCATGTTTTTTACTTTCATTCATTCTATAAAAAACTTGACTCTTCACTCAAAAACAATTTGAATACAACAAAAAGTCAGTTAACATCAGTTGGAAAGGACTCGTCAGATCGACACGAAGTACAATAAAAAGACTAAAAACACAAAGTACCGTTCCAAGAGTACTCGTAGATACATAAGATTGACTAATTAGAACGACATGAAACATAACAAAAACAACAAAAAGACAAAATGCAGAAAGTACCGATTTAAGAGTACTCGATAGTTGAAAGCCAATTTCAAACTCAGTGAAAAATAATGACACACAGCTGGTATTTATATGAGACTTCGTATTGCATATTAAAAACTCTTATGATGCTTCATATCAAATTGGGAATATATTAATATCATTCATTCTAAAAGCAGTTTAAATGTGTCTGACAGGTAAAGTCTAACTTCTGTCTTTCTCCGAACTCCTATATTTCAAAGGTTGTTAATCAAATTCATCAGACTGTTTTCCCGATTTCTAAATTTACGATTTGGAAAAATTATTTTTTGTATAAAAATATCTGAAATTAGAAAAACACTAAACAAAACCCCAATACAGATTTATATTTTTAGATATAAGGAAGTAACTGCGAAAAAACTATCTAAGTCGAGTCGATTGAAAAAGAAAATTATCGTACCAAAAGATCAAAAGATCAAAGGCAAAAATGTAACGGTATATTGTAAAAAGTTCAATTCGAGATGGGAAGAAGACTGGAGATCATACAAAAACTAGTTTAACCCCGCTACCTGTTAATGTGAATGTCCGAAGTCCTGAACCTAGTTAATGATTATCTTTGTGTTTTTGTCATGTTTAGAACTTTATTTTGAGACTATCTTTAATGTTAATTTTTTTGTACATTTATTCCCAAATTTTGTAGAATATTGACTTACAGTGTACATCACTGTCCTTTGGTAAAAACCGTATATGGGCTGGTATCTAGACGACTTTTATTTTGGTGACTTTTGGTTAGGTTGTTGTCTGGATAACGTATATCCCAAATTTCATTATGTTTATACACACTGCATTGAAATTATGTTGCAAAACACCTGTCCTACCTCCATTACAAATATGTTGTTGTCCACGCAGATAAAACTCCAAACAACATCGTTTTGTGCGTAAATGACATACCATAAACTTCTTGATAAATGAATTAGGTACTGACAATTCACTTGGAAACTCAACATATACCCCCATGACACTTACAAAGGAGGAAATCGTTGATAATCGTAAGTCTGTTCTATGTTCCATTGGAATTTCAACCAAAGATGAAGAACTGGATCTTCCATCACTGTATTGGATACCCAAACTACGCAAGTGTCCTTACAAACAACGTTACATTGCTGGGTCTTTCAAGTGCTCCACGAAACCTCTTTCTAAATTATTAACATCAATTTTATCAACAATCAAGGCCGGGCTTTAAGCATATTGTGAAACTAACTATTCTACAGGTGGCGTGAATCAGATGTGGATACTAAAAAATTCCAAAGATCTTTTAGAGTACATACAATCTAAGTCTTTCTCATCTTGCAAAAGTATTAAAACATTTGACTTTTCTACACTTTACACAAATATTCCCCATTCTAAACATAAAGACAAATTGAAAGAGTTGGTCTTGCTTTGTTTCATAAAGGAGAATGACCAACGTAGAAACAGGAATCTTGTCTTAGGGAGGAATAAATCGTAAATTGTAAAAAATCACTCGGATTCAAACAAAAATTATCGGAAGTTGACATTATCGAGATGCTTGATTTTTTGATTGACAACATATTTGTTACGTTTGGAGGACGTGTTTTACAGACAAACAATCGGCATTTCCATTGGAACCAACTGTGCTCATCTTGTTCCTATATTCGCATGAGGCTGACTTCATACAGGAATTTCTTAGGAAGAAAGAAAAGAAGTTAGCAGTATCCTTTAACTTTACTTTCCGCTATATAGATGATGTAATCTCACTAAATAACTCAAAATTTAGTGACTATGTTGAACGCATCTATCCCATCGAACTTGAGATAAAGGATTCAGCGCCTGCATGCGGAGTATATATCTCCCAGTTGATACGATATTCCAGGGCTTGTATTTCCTATCATGATTTCCTTAATAGAAGGTTGCAGCTCACAAGGAAGCTATTAAACCAAGAGTTGAAGTCGTCCCTTCGTAAATTTTACGGACACCATCACGAGTTGGTTGACCGTTATGACATATCCGTTTCACAATTGATAGCGGATATGTTCCAATTGTCGTAACTAAAATCCCGTCCCCATTTCCACGAATGTGACCTACCGAATTAGGTAGCAATACGCAGTTAGAAGTTTAGTTTCGCATTTTGGCCATGATTTTTTTTATTTAAATATGAAAGTTTTTGTACAATAAAATTGATTTTTAGATAGCTGAAGAATAATATAGCCTTCCCAGTGGATTTATATGAACATCAAGATTGTTTTGTTGCATGTTTTATAGGCCATTTTTCTGTTTGACAGTCCGTATTTTCACATCCGTACCGCCCATAGGTCCAGAAATTATTGTAGTGTTTTTCAACAAAGATTTGACCCTCGAACTTCTCAATTCAATTTGATGGAAAAATGAGCTGAAATGCATATGATTTTTTTTGGACCTCCTGATAGATAAATGTCCATGGCTTCAGAAAAGTATCAATGTAATGGATTGAAATTTTCCTTTGGACCAAATTTTGGGGACTTTTGTGACATTTTAATCCCCCTTTTTGCAATATTTTGTATCAAATAAATGCAGATTGTTGTCATGGTTACATCAAAAAGAGATTATATTTCACCATTTTAACTATTGGAAATCAAATCTATGGCAGATTCTGTTTCCATATATGTGCACATGCATAACACAAACATTAAGCCTTATTTGTTAGAAAATTAAGCAAGGGAAAGAGGGTGGTTAAAAATTATGAGTGTCAATTTTAAGTTTTTTTCCTAACTGTGTATTTCTACCTTAGACTTATAACCAAGTTTGTACTAGTATGAGCAACACGTCGGGTGCCACATGTGAATCTGCTTATACCCTTCCGGAACACATGGGATCATGTTTGGGTGTGGATGTGTGTATGGGTGGGTGTGAGAAAGGGGACGGGAGATACAGGATGCGTCTCTTTATCGCTTCGTGACCAAAGGCGTCTATGTACTAGTACGTCTGTGTACATGAATACATAGAGGTATGTATACATATAATGGAGTAAAACACATGTTGATACGACTTTTGGGATTTTATTTGAATCCCTTCAGGTTTTTCATGGCACAGAGTAAGTTTAAGATAACACATAAATTACTAATCCCTGGGATCATTCGGGTAAGTTGTTTAGTCTCTACCAAGCCTTTCTTCTCCGAGACATGATATTTTTTCAATTAATCCTAGAAAGTTTTATATGTCGTAGTCTTAATTTGCAGCTTTTTTTTGGTCCACGTTCACCATCAAAATGTATGTCTGCTTTGTGTCTGTCAATCCTTCTTTTCTTTATTATCGTTCTGAAAAATAAAAGGTTAATTTTGTTAAAGCATAAATTTTAAGATTAAATTTATTCAGAATTTTGAACTCCACGTGTACCGACTGTTCGTACATTTTGTGAAAATCTGCTGTCGCGCCTCTTTTTTAAAGTGATTGATTGGTTTTGAACGTCTTCGTTTCGTTTTTTTTTTTCACAAAGCAAATATCAGTGTCTTTCCTACGACTGTGAGAATCTGACTGTTCATTGATCTTCATTGGTATGCTATCAATGTATCTACAATTATGGAGCTTGTTTCATAAATAAAGCATGATTCAAACTTATCCATGTGTCTTCTTTAACTCTCTTGCTGCCGCTAATTAAATGTGGTTACATTTCGTGTGCCAGAAAATCATACGACAGCTGGACGTATGTGACATTACATGGTCAACTATGACGTCCAGCTGTCTATATACATGTATGACCTCACGACATGATGATGTTACATTGGAGACCCATTCATTTGATTGAAGAAAACGATTACACTGTATAATCTTCGATGTTTTATTTGAAAGAAATACACAATGAACAGGTGTTTGCATAAATTAAACAAATGGACATATGTGTCTCTCCGGCATAGTCGGTGTCCTTCCGGCAGGAAGAGGGTTACATGCCATATACAACCATGCATACCACAATAACTGTTTCTTTAATTACACAAACTAAGAACATTTTCGATGTAACAATTATAGAAGAGTAAAGAACAACTGCGATTCAATTCAGATACGAGCTATCATGGCAAAATCCTTTAGAGAAGCTTAAAAACTGACAAAAAAGGAAATACAAATATAAATCAAAGACTTCAGGTGAAGTGAACGCAATTAATTACTCCACAGATTTTCAAAAAAAAATCAAATATGTATTCTGCTTGTAAAACTACACCAGTAAATAAATTAAAAAAGGGGGCAACCGTTTTTGTTTTTCAGATACGAGCTGTTGAAATTAGCAGCATGATACGCTAAAATACATAGAATATATAGGGAAAATTCGGCAGGTATTTTTACACTATCAAGATTTTATAGTCCACAAGGAAACTTGAGCTTAATTATAAGCAATTCACATATTTCCTGGCTATCAGCTAGACATACGATCTGTACGTGACATCTTAATTAGATGTTAACCAAAAGGGATCATTCATATTAATTATATAAAAACATCAGTTTACAATTTTTACAGACATCTAAGTCGAAGATGAACATTTATGACCCATTGACAAATTTGAGAAATAAATGTATACCCATTGTTATATAGCGTCCCTGAAATTGCACCCCATTGACATATTTGTTTGTTTTTATAGTGATTAAGATTATAACACAATGCTAACTTCTGTATCCCTATTTTTGACATTTTTACCTATTATGTCTGTTTGTTTTGTTCACACATGGTTGTCAAATATAATGGAATTTTTTGCGACTGTCATACAAGTGAGAGGGATTAGCTAGCTATGAAACCAGGTTTAATCCACCATTTTCTACATAAGGAAATGAACTAAGTCAGGAATATGACAGTTGTTTTCCATTCGTTTGATGGGTTTGAGCTTTTGATTTGGTCTGATTTGAATTTTCCTTTGGAGTTCGTTTTGTTTTTGTCATTTTACTTTTTGATATATTTGACATTGCAAAAATTGACCCATACCAGCGATACGTCTGTGTATACCTACCTTTATCATTGTTTATATAAGAGGAGACACCCTCCCCCTCTCCCCTCGCGATCGGGCCCGTGTCTTTCAGACAAAAGATTTACCTTTTTTCTATTTTTGTTCTACTTTCATGGAAACATATAATGTGTGTATAGCTGATAAGATCACTCAATTAACCTCGAAATAGTCTTTATATCAGCAGCTGTTATTTGTTATACATCGTTAGATATAGATTTTGCAAAACTTGAACATGTTGAACTATCAATATATCATTTTTAATTGACACAATATTTCCTGACTGTGTTTCATTTCTCTTTTACTCTGCCGCATTCAATTTGTATAATACAAGGCAAATGTTCTTTAATGTATTGTACACATGTTGAAAAACGTATTTAAACTATTTGTTTAAACAAGCAATTTAAGATCAGCTGCAGACCATTTTCAAATTTAAGATATTCATTTTCAAGATTTATTTTAAGAATATACACTTTTCTTTGAAAAATCTATTCTAATCATAGTAATTTGTGATATATCGAATCAAATCAGTGATTACGAATAAAAAAAAATCCTCAAAATGTTTTCTACATATTGTATCCGTGATGACGAATTACAAAAATCTCGTAATTCGAATTCAAATTATATGTTTGCTATTGGGCTTCCGATTAATTATATATATATATATATATATATATATAGTCAAGCGGGACGGCTACAGTGCAGGCGATTTGGTGTCACGATATCTCAGTAGCATGGGTTCGAATCCCGGCGAGGAAAGAACAAAAAATTTGCGAAAGCAAATTTACAGATCTAACATTGTGGGGTTGATGTTTAGACGAGTTGTATATATAAATGCTATATTCTCTCCTGGGGCCCTTATTTGGTGAATAAAAATTTTCTAAATATTCTATATGTATGGCCGAGCTTTTAATATATACTCCTCATATTAAACTACGTCATATAACCAAATCAGATATCTCGTTCACATATCTCCTAATATTCAAACAAAAAAAGAGATTAATTGTTAATAATTTTACATACATTTACTTAAAAGCAAACATAGTCATTGCTTTAACAGATCCTTTTTGGTTGCATTTTCTAATTATGTCTTCCTGCTTAAACAACAACAGTGTACTATGGCCATATAAAATTTCGTGCCATTTCATACTGCACATTATCATGAAACTACGTTGGCCGAGGTGAGCCGACAACAAGATATTATATAACAACTGAATGCACAAAACGTTTGTACATGTAACTACTATTAAGTATAACTGAATGAACAAAAAGTGTGTACTTTTAAGGTCAAGTTACAGTATAATGGCTGTGTCACATATTTTTATCATTGAAGACAAATTTAAGAACTTTTTTTCATCGGTTTTATGTGTTTTCGATACAAATGTTTGCCTATTTTGAAATTTTTTTTTATTAAGTAATATTTCAGAAAATGAAATAGATGAATGCATTATTTTTTCGATTAACAGTCAAAGATCAATTTTACAAAATCTGCAACATAGGCCATTTACTGTACCGCCTTGACCTTAACTACTTCTATGTATACATGAATTTACATGAAACTCGTACATTTAATTTGATTTTATGTGGTATCCCTTACCGAACACATGATTTTTCTCTAAGACTTGACATCGTTTTTTTCTGCATATCGTAGGAGTCATTGTATAATGGTGTTTCATTAATTAATTAATTCATTGATTAATAACTATGTTGCTTTTTTGGGGTTAACCCCCGGAGGGGTTCACGCTTATATATTGGTGAGTTTTGGAAGCTTCTATGGGCCATTCGATATCCTCGGAACGTCTCGAAAATTTTCGATCATTTATTCAGGTATTTATCTATGTCTATTGATATGTTACCACGTGACATTGTATTGATATTTCGACAATCGAATTAAAGTTCATTAATTTGTAGATCGGAAAGTAAAAAAATAAAGAATAGATTGCAGTAAGAAAGCCATTTATATATTCCAACCTATTTTCTTTTGACAGAACATATGCGTTTTTATTTGAAAGTATTAAATAGGAAGTATAATGATTTTGCAATTTATAATTTATGTTTTGAGACGGTCCCTGAACGTTGTATGTGCAGTATTTAATACAACGTGCTATTGTGCATTGTGACAATAATCATGGGAATAATATTCAGACATTAAATTATGTCCCAGAATAAACTGATTATTTCTGAACGTTTAAAACATGTCATTCCATCATAGCCTGTGCAAATGTCGTAAAGCAAGAAGAAAATGAACAAAACGATATTGCTGTTAAAAATAGTTATTTTCATTAATAGATACTAACAGACCAAGGGAATATTCATTAAAATTATTAAAGATTAAACTGAAACTACATTTATACGCCATCACGAGTTGGTTGACCGTTATGGAATAACCGTTTCACAAATGATATCGGATATGTTCCTTACGTCGTAACTACAATCCCCTTCCCTTTCATGAATGTGACCTACCGAATTAGACTATTTACCGGATTTGTAATCACATAAGCAACACGACGGGTGCCACATGTGGAGCAGGATCTGCTTACCCTTCCGGAGCACCTGAGATCACCCCTAGTTTTTGGTGGGGTTCGTGTTGTTTATTCTTTAGTTTTCTATGTTGTGTCATGTGTACTATTGTTTTTCTGTTTGTCTTTTTCATTTTTAGCCATAGTGTTGTCAGTTTGTTTTAGATTTATGAGTTTGACTGTCCCTTTGGTATCTTTCGTCCCTCTTTTATCATGAATAGAAATACGATACAATTATTGCTTGTACAATATGCAAGTCAAAATTTATTTTCCAAATTAAACATAGAATAATACTTATATTATCTATCTCCAAATGTACAAATACATTGCAAAATTTAGAAGAATTGTTTAGGGCAAACACATACAATACTTCTATAAATAGATATTTTGAGATAATATTTCTCTCTTTCTTTCAGGAAATCTACAAATGACTTTAAAAATGTTTCCTTGGCAATATACATTTCACTACGCAAACAAAAACTGTGTTTTAAAGTTATTATTAAAAGTCTTTTTTTTTTAATAAATCCTTTTTTATACTATTTACCAGGCTCAAGCTAGCAGCCACTCTCATTGGCGCAAATGAAATATGGTTTGTGGCGCAAATGAAAGATTTTTTGGTGCAAATGAAAAGCACCGAATAGAATATAATCAATAATGTTATATTATCATCCCGCGGGTTTTAACAGTGAATACATTTATGAAAATCATATGCAACATATGAGTACCAATTATCAGGAATAAACACAAATAAATAAGTATCTAATGTTTAAACTGTAGGGAATGAAAAGAGTAGGTGCATGATAATAATTCATCAGAATTTTGAATCCTTGCATTTCACCAAAAAAAAAAAAAACGGTAATTAATATTTTACGACAATCATAATTACTACGTATATATGGAGTTCAGTATTTTTGTGATTTTACTTTTTACTAATTTTATACCGTTTACGTATGGTTTTATAAGTCTCTGTTTATATTTTGTATAGAAATAAAATAGAAAGTTAGACTTGAAGAAGAGATTGATTTGATAAAAAAAAAAATGTCCATTATTCAATACTTGACGTTTGTGTTTATTGATAGTATATTTTAAATTTCTGGAAAAGATTTATTAACAGCTAGGAATGTATGTTTATTAAATTTTTATTCTTTTTTTGTTTTTAATAGTTTAACCTTATAGCATCTTTATCTTTGCAATGATTGTGCGATTTTGAAAATTGTATGCATTGTGTTGACCAGCTACCATACAAACGTCTTGCCGTTTATTTACATAATATTACTATTGTTATTACACCCTGTTCACACGACACAACTAAATCGGATTTAAAATCTGGTTTGACAACAATATCGGTTTGCATTGATACAAATTCTGGATTGAATGGCAACGAATCCGGAGTCAAACCACTTGATGTAGGCAGTTTGACATCCGAATTCAACTAACATTAGATTTGAACCAAAATAAATATACGTGATGACGCAAATGTATATTCTTATCCAGAATAGCAGTGCGTATGCTTGCCGCATTTACTATTCTTGCGCAAGAAAACTACGTGCATGCGTAAACATTGATTTCACTCGTGGTAGTTGATTTTTTGCATTTCTAAATCTAGGTTACGGCAGTAAGAGCTTGACGTAATTTTGAAGCATGCTCATCATTGAGGTACTCTGACATCTAGCTGTTTTTTCTAATTTTTTTTTCTTTTTGAGTGACTGTCCTATTATAAGCTTCGAAATTTTCGAAATACTAAGGAAAATCCCAGGAATAGATAACCCTAGCTGTATTTGGCAAAACCTTTCGGAATTTTGGGTCCTCAATGCTCCTAAACTTTGTTTTATATTTGGCCTTATTTTTTCTTTTTTGATTCGAGCGTCACTGATTAGTCTTTTATCGTACTTTAATCTTGACCACGTGTCCATGATGAGTTAAAATTATTGATTTTGACCAAATACAACTTTTTATATAAATTGGTTCTTTTGAGTGCATGTTCGGGTATTCAAGAGACTAAGTTTTTTTTATTGATTTAAGTTACTCAGGAAATCCTTAAAATTTAAAATGGGTTATCTGACCAAAATAATTGTCAGTATATAAGAGGTCCTAATGAAGCTGGTGTGTAACTATCAAGAACAAAATACGAAATCATCTTATAATTTGTGTTGCAGAGTTACACTTCACATGGACATTGTATTTTCAATTTCTCTATACCACCTCTTCCATTAGTACATACAGCTTCAATGAGTATAAGAATTATTTAAAACATCCAGAAAACAAAATATGAAGATATGAAAGATAAAATAAACGCATCCAGATTGTAAAGCAAACTGAGTGCTGAACTTAATATCTTTATTGGTCTGTGCAATTTGCTTTAGGCATCCAGTCTGCAGAAATTGAGAATTGCAATAGGATTAGGTCTTTGTACATAAAACACAGAGAACAAATTATGTACACTCCAAAGTAATAAATAAAATAATCAGGACTTAAAAAGGTAATTTCAAATGGTAGCTGTATACAATTTTCTATTTACAATTAAACCCAACAGTGATTTTAATTGACTTGTGCAAGGATCTACACACAATAGCATATTTTCAATAATCGTGTTTTAATATCTTCATTGCCTCGTTCTATTAACAGTTATTTATTTCAAATCAAAAGCAAAAATAAATTCAGCAAAATATATTTGGTGACCATTCAGCGGTCTCGGGTTCACGTGTTGCTTTTCTTTTTTTTAAAGAAAGCAACTTGTTTTTAATATTTACATTGTTCCAGATTTTGGCATAATCTGATATATATGTAGTTATTTTTATCTATCTGTCAGTGATTTACTATCAATAGTATTACTAAATAGATTTGTAATGCATGGGTTGTCTTCTATTATAAACGAGGATCATGACCTTCAGCTTGCACTGCTGTGGCCGTCTTATCACCTTAATCTCAGATTTCTTTAACATCTGTATAACGTTTGTTTGCAATTATATAGGTACTTGTTTGAATATTTGCTTGCATTTTGGATCGTTTTATAGTATATTCGATATTTCTTGATGATTTCCAGCCTCAGTTTCCACCAGACCTTCACTGAAAGGTTATATTTTGTTATTGGCATTTCATGATTCTTTGTTAAACTTTGCTTGTGAAGAAGACTTTGTCTATTTGTCTTTTTTGTGTTCTATTAATGGTTTCACCGTTCATTTGCATTTTAGTATCCTCTCTCTACCATTTTTTTTTCTTCCAGGAGAGTAATTCCATTAACGGTGCCAATTTTACTGCACCAGATGCGCGTTGAAACAATTAATGTATCTTCAGAGATGCTCGAGCCCAAAATATGTGAAATCCAAAATTTATTCAAAAATTGCAGACCTGATAAAACCCAAAAAGGACACAAAGTATAGCCAAAGCCGTGCAAGAAATCAGAGATTTGCATGAAGGAGATATATTCCTTAATTTAAAATAATTTCCAAAATTTTATAACAGCGTTTGTAATAACATGATATCCGTATTTTCATGCTAGTATCGAAGGACTTGCTACTTGACTGGTGATACCCTCAGGGGACTGTCAGTCCACCAGCAGAAATATAGACCAAGTGGTAGTAATAACATTAACGGTATCAATGTTACTGCACCAGATGCGCATATCGACAATAAATATCTCTTCAGAGATGCTCGAGGCCAAAAAATTTGAAAATCCAAATTAAAAAAAAGAAGACCTAATAAAATCCAAAAAGACAAAAAGTATTGCCAAAGCCGGCAAAAGAATCAGTGCTTTGCACGCGGGGATATATTTCTTAATTAACTAAGGTGTTAATTATGTCATTTTCCGCTACTGTTATTTCTTATATGACTAATAGTTTCACCTACAAATTTTATGTACAGTACTAATACTTACTCGCAAGTATAAACAAAGTTGTAGTTAAATGTACGAACTTTGTACAAATCTGCTATTTTCCATTGGTAATGTAATCATTGTGTGGGTTTTCGTAACAACCCGTTACAACATGGGGTATCTTTTTTTTGTTAAAAATTTGCGTTGTATTGATGAAGTGTGTACATGTTAATTTAAAGATAAATTCAAACGATGGATACGATTTTTTACGTAAAAGGTTTGCTTAAGTACTTTGAGCTTGCTTTCAGTAACTTCTTGCATTCTTTAATACGTTATAATTTGTTTTTCATTTTGTTACCTATAATACCGTTTTTCTAATTAAGTGTTTTTCCTATACTTGGTTGTATTGTACGTTCTTTCATGTACGTTTTGGAAACCACTATACGTTAGACAAGTGTCTTGAGACATTGTGCAAGGTGTTCCATAATGGACCGACATACAATAATTTTTAATAATATTGAAATGGCCCATACGAAAGTGTAATACTATAAAGAATTGTAGCTTTAAAGTTATAAAAATGTTTAAAATATAAAATTATGAGCAACTCTGTGATTTTTTAGAAAAATGTATTAAACAAAAATATTATTAAACAATTTGAGCAAGATACATTAAATAAGTTTAAAGCAGATTGGTGTACAAAAGTTGCCGCTTATGCAGAGGAAAGTAAACTGAGGACTTACAAATTGTTTAAAATGATTATTGTACTGATTTTTATTTGAAAATAAATATTCTGTCAATAAAACATGGAAATGCTTTCGTACGCTTTAGATATGGGCAGCTCCCCTTAAAATAGAAACTGAAAGGTATGAAAAAACGAAGTTCATGAGTGAACATGTTTTAACTGCAATTCTATCATAGAAGATGAACTTCATGTCATTTTGAAGTGCCCATTATATGTAGATTTAAGACAAAACATGATACATGAAGCTATACTTTAACTTACGATAGTGAAAAAAATATATTTATATTCAATAATGAAAACGTTGTTACTGTAGGTGACAATACCTACAACAACATTTTATTGAGGAGAAACAGTATTTTATTTCACTAGTTTTAAAGAACAAAATGCTTTACATATTACAAATTAACGTTGTAAATTTTATATGAAGATGTGTAAATATATATAATTGTATTGGTATCTTTATATGAATTATATATAGATCCATATGCCTTCAGCGCATTGAAATCATAGTAATTAAAGCCCCTGACTGCATCAAACACTTTGGATGTAACAGATAAATACTAATAAGAAATCTTTCGTGACAAGCAAAGGTAACACTACCCCAGTGAAACTTCCTCTTTTGGGGATTGAATCTAGTGTAGTGGTTAGAACCTCTGTCGTCGAATGTTACTAAAAGGTTGTAAGTTCGTCTCTCGAGAGATGACTTAAAAACAATTTTATCTGTGTATATGTATTACGATTTGGAGGGTGGAAATTACTATGACATTGTTTGGTTAAACTATTAGGCATTTATATAGATATATAAAGTGCTTAGAAAATCAGAGTAGATCTGACTCCTTACTTCCTCCCAACCGGGGCTGGAACCTGTACTGTTTGATTAACTTCTATGGCAACACCGCCTAGCATTATCTCCTCCTCTAACTTTAGCTGATACAAATCAGCTTTCGTTTCGGGAGGTGTTACCTTTTCGTAGGTAGTTCAAGTTCTACTAAGTATACAAACATATAGGAAAGAATCCTTCCTTTCAAAAAGTAGAAATCATAATTGTCCAGATAAGTAATAACCAAGTGACTTTTTGCATCTGATTATATGAACAAGGACATAAACATAATTATAAGTAGATTGAAACACATATTTTCAGTGTCTTCCAAATAGTTCAAGAAGGCGATTGTAAAACATAATAACCAGTTCATTGTCTGTCAAATTTAATCCTTGCCGAGTTAGTTCGTCTAATAATAATTATTATTATAACAATTACAATGTATAAAGCACGTCTTATTTCACATGTGCTCTAAAAAAATCCAAACATTGAAACTCCACGCATAATAATTCAAATATATTCATTTGCAAAATGTTATATCTGGGACTTTCTTGCTTGGTACACGTATAATCTTTTCAGAAAAAAAGTGGTAACAGTATTCTAAAAATACAACTTCAGTATCCATTGACATTTTTATCCTAAAGCTCAAACTGAAAATGAAACATGCACAAATCATGGGCACGACAATGACATTAGATCAACATTTAATTAATACTTCTTCCCTCCTGACAACATCTTTCATCAGCATCAGCTCTGGTTGATCTAGAATTATATTCACAAATGTTACTTTATAATTTCTATATTTGTTTTCTATTTTGAATCGATTTCCGATTCTAAGCCTCATCATCAAATAAATGTAAAGTAGCTTGGATGAGTAATAGAACCACATTAGGGAAAGTAAGTATTATTCTCCTTTTCCTCGGCACATCAAGATGAGGATGAGCCAAAAATCGAATCCATCGTTTGTATGGCGTAAGGCTTGCTCTATCGGATTTGCTGATGTGTATCCTCCGGAAATAAATTTTGAAAGCTATTTCAGATAGAACAGAAATGTGTTCGTTTGTAATTAGTTCAATCATTAGATTCCTGTGAAACTTTGAAGCACGATAAAAAGTTTCCAAAAAAGTGAAATTTCGCAAGATTTGTGTGTTCATGTTGATATATTTGTAAAGCGGAACACGGACACCAATGCCTATAAAGCCCGCACTGTTTAGGAGATTATGTTTCCTTTGTAAATTCCTTAATGCTTATCAATGTGTTATTTTTATCAAATCCACCTATTATCATTCGTAGTGCAATAAGGGAATACCTGATGAAAGCTTTGTCATGTCGACTGAATTTGGCATCATTATAAAAATAAGGAGATGTGGTATGATTGTCAATCCGACAACTATCGGTATCATATATTTTTTTAATTCAAAATTTAAAAGAACTATTTCCGCAATAATATATAGGAGCCATATTTTTAATCATTGCTGTTTTTTGTTGCACTATCATATTTTCAATAGAAATAAACTAGTTTAATTCTGAAATATCTTTTTTGTGTCTGGGTCAATAAATTAAGAATCAAATAATTTATTTATCAACCCCACGCATCAAAAGATGAATGGTTGTTGGTCGTTTCCTATCGACACTACATTTAACTACTTGAAAAAAATGTTTGCAATAATTTGCTGCAATACTCAATCAAAATAATACACATTAAAAGGTAATTGTATTAGAACGCTCGTTTATAGAGGGTAAACATACCAGTGAAACTGTATTCTGCAGAATAAGTAAATAATTTACAGGCTTTAAAATTTGAAGAAAGGTACTACCATCCGTGCACTTCCCACATCAATTTGAAGGTGCGTTAACATGTTTTATTTTCAAATATTGATAAATCTCAATAATTTATACAAAGACCAAATCCTGTTCCTTTGAAACTGTATTCTGTAAAATAAGTAAATAGTTTATATATGTCATTAGTGAATTTGAAAATCAAATCAAAGCAAATAATTTATTGATTAAAAATCTAGATATTATAGGAGAATTACCAAGACATACAAAATTCAATACTTATAAATATACAAAATTCAGTACTAAGAAACAATCTACATATTCATTTATCTAGACAAGAAATTACACATATGAATATATGAAGCATTTATTCATAGTCTGTCGGAGGAGGTAATACTTTTGCCAAATTTGAAATGTGTATGTTCACATATTCTTGATTTGAAAATAAAAAATAAAAAATAAGAATAAAGCAAAAAAAAAAAAAAAACATATTTTTGTCTGAAATTAGATAGTCGCGACTTTATGCGTTTGTCTGTAACATGTGGTTTCAAGGACTCAAAAGACGCTCGAGTGCATCTTTTTTTTATTATTATTTGTGATTGTTTGTTTGAACAACTATATAAGTAAGTCTGTATGGTAGGTAGTAATATTTTTTTTTCCTGTAGATATTTTGTTTCTTTATAGAATTCAGATGAATGTAGATAATGAACAGCACGATATCTTTACAAATCTTTTGTTTTTCTATCTTTACATGAAACTTTGCACTTCTATTTTAAATCAAAACTGAAGTCAGTTTTTATGATAACGGTATAAATCAAACATCCGTTACGACCAAGTGTATATAAGAACAATATGTATTGGTCGATGCCAATCTATGAATTTTGAAGATATTCATAAATTATTCTGACTTGTCTTGCTCAATAGACATCTTAACTTGGGCATTATATGCAAAGATTCAGAATGTTTTCAATGGTGATTCAAGCTTGTCTTAAGACTTTAAATACTACTTTAATATATGTATTTTGTCATGTTATCTTTATACATAGTGCATGTTTGTCAATACATTTTTTTTGTCCTCACGACGGGTCTCTTATTTTAAAAGTAATAATTGTATAAATGTATCAATGAACCTTATATAATATCTAATATATATCAACGCAATAGGAAATCGCACACACTACTGAAGTACATACCCTAGGCTTTTCAAAGGCATGTTAAGAATGAGGCGGGGTTTTGTGTGAGCTCAAATCTAGGATAGTGGTGTACCATCACAAATTAACATTACTATAAATTGTAACGAAATGACAAAAAACAGAACATCGTTTTAGGAATTAACGCTATTGAAAGCTATAAAATCAAAGCAACTTTCGTTCTGTGGGATGTATGAATACGCAGCCACGTCAGGCCGGAATGGTGACATTGAATCCGATGTGTTAGCAGATTGTCACCCTTTGTACGTTAAAGAACGATCGTCCGTAGGTGGCCTGGCTAGGCAAAATGTCTGCCACTCATTTCGAAATTTCAGCCGTTCAGTCCGGTCCGGTCGACACAATTGTTGCCCTTGGCTTACGATAATAAAGCTTTCGGGTACGATTATCGTACTCAAATTTAGAAATTAACCATGCGCAATCAAAATACTGGATTTGGCGTTACGAGCACAGATTTTGTACTGAGTAAAGTTTAATGACCGAAAGGCCTGCACCAGAACATATTAAGGAGGTATGTTCAACCCTGACGAACTGAGTCGGATTTTTAACGTGCTATGGTGCAGGAAGACACGTCATCGTGCCCGGACAGATTATATATCTCCAAGACGTTGTCTTTGTTTTTACTGTAAATACCGTTCATTTGGCTGACCTTTTCAAGTCTATGGTTTGACCCGGCTGTTGATATCACCCAAGAGCTCCCGCGCTTGAAGCGACTGAGATCGCTAAGACGAGACCACATTTCCCGATTTAGATTTGTTAATTTGGACCATTAACATTCAAAGTATGAAAGCGATCATTGTCAAAAGGCCATGTTCATTCATGTTATTCGTATATGTTATGGCTTTCGATGTCACTTAGGCAGTACTGGTCAGTTACTGGATTTTAAGGAAAGATATATTTAGTAGGTTTTCTAGGAAAAAATTCCCATCTATTGACATGATAGTACTATTTATAACCAATATTCCCACCCTCCGTCAATACTCCTCTAATGAGCTTTGCTATTTATACAAACTATTGCAACGTCGGTTAATTATAGAAAATTCTAACCATCGAAAGAGATAAATGCCGTGAAACAGAAATCTAAAAGGTAAGTTCATTATTTTTTTTAAAAGTTAATTCATTAAAGATAAATAAATGAAGGGTAGGTAAATGTAGATAATTATTTTAGAAATGAATTTCATTAAAGATAAATAATTGTTCATAACTTATTTTCATACATTTCAATATTTTTTTGGTAGGGGTGAGTTTTAAAACTCAACAAGGACTATTTTGTTTCACATTGAACATATTATAGGGAAAAAGTCTATTCTTTCATCATATTGATATCAGTTCGAAAAATCCATGTTGTTCGATCAACTCGAGCTACCAGACTTCAACTCATTTCAAACCCGATATTTTGAAGATAATTCTGATTAAGTTTGGTTGCAATTGCTCCAGTGGTTTTAGAGAAGAAGATTTTATAGAAAATTAACAGGATGGACAAAAATAGACCGTGGATGCAAAATGCTCGGGGTGGGAGAAGGGGGGAGGGGGCACTTCAATATTTTTTTAGTAGGGGTGAGCAGCTGCATGAGACATCAAGTATCCCACCCTTTTCATATATTTTGTTTATCAAAAATATATACCTTGTCATATATCAACTGACAAAAACAGACCTATAGTTATATTTGAATATTTTTCATCTTCTGGTACATTAGTATAGATTTTTTTGGAGTCCCACTCATCATCATGTTATGTTTAGAAGCAACACAATCGTAACAATCACACTTAACTTTTCCAATAAAGTCGTCACATCTTAAACATTTTCCTCTATTTGCCCCTTTTCTATCTTCCAGTATGAAGAAATTTCAATAGACAATAAAATATGTTTGGTCAGATAAATGCAGTAATACCTAAGATAGTTACACTTCCACTGAGTTTTATATTTTAAACGAAAAACTGAGAAAATGTTACAAAGCCGTTCCCTCTTAAAGAACGCTGACACTATGGAATTTCTTTTAATAATTGTTATCATGTTTCATGTATATAAACCTTTGAATGTTAACTAGGTGCAAATGTTAAAATGGTCGGATTTATAGCATCTATAACTAGCATCAGTGGAAATACCACATTGGAATAAAAAGAGATTAATTGGTTTGACAAATAACTGATGCATATACGACTGTGGTAAACCACATCAAAAATAAATACTGACATCAGATTAGTTTCAGATACTTATGATATAATCTAGCAAGTGATAATATAAACCTATTGATATATATTAATCTGAATTTCTCACCCTTTTTATATATCATGAAACATGAAATAGTGACCTATTCCAGCGGCTCATCCCACCCACTTATTACAAAGTAAGTGCCCCTCCCCTCCCCATCCCCCCCCCCCATGCAAAATGATAGCATTAACGTACATTGATTCTTTGGACATTCAAAGTTCAACTGTGACAACATTAAGGTGCATGCTTAAATTTTCAGCTGCAGATGGAGATGTAAATCTAATAAAAGATCTAGAGTTCCCATGTCCCCCGCGTTACACATATATTTTCTACCAAAAGGCAATAACTAACATGTTTTTTTTTCTATTATCGCGTAGGCTTAGGCCTACGCGCGAAGGATATATTGGCGAGTTTACATGTTTTCAAAGCTATAACATTTAGTTTTTGAAATTTATGAATTGGTGATTTTTTTAGAGATCTGGAACTTTCTATGTAGTACATATAAATGTACTCAACGTCATATAAATAATCGCCGTGTCACCAGTGCATTTGTGTGCTCTGAGGTTCTTGAACAGTTAATTCAAATAACAATGGTCGTAAACGTAAACTTTTATATAACGTCATTTATTTTGATACGAATCAATTTGGTTTTATTGGCAGTGTTATTTTAATGCAAAATGTTAGAGTTAGCTTCCTTAAAATCTCATCAAATTGATCATGAAAATAAATGTTTCATGCTTGATTGATTGAATGCTTATAGGTGTTTGACGCAACTTTCAGCAAATTCGGTTAAATCATGATGGAGAGTTTTTACTGATAGAGGAAGCCAGAATACCCGAAGAGTATACTACCGAATTTCGACAGAATGTTTTATTTTTAGATATATTTAGATTTAATGACTATTTTGTATGATTGAAGAACAGTAGTCTTTTTATGTCATTGTTTACTACCTTCTACATTTATTAGCTTTTCTTTCTTATTTCCAGTTATATCTGTGAAATCAACTGTAAACGTTTTATTTCTATATCAGTAACTTACAAATAATAACTTTACAATACCAGCTTATTAAACACACTTGAAATAAGGTAAACATTGTCTTCAGTACAGCAACATTTACTAATAAAGGATATAATAATGACAATGAAAATAATAATAACAATACCTGTAAATACAAGTTGTTTAATGAATATTGTGAATTTGAATAGCCTTACTATATAAATCCTTACTAATGGATATAAAATAAAGAAGTGATTAAAACTGAAAAAAAACGAGAACCTTGCTCGTAGTTTAAAAATACGATATCCGTTCAACTTAAAACGTTATTTGCTAAGTACTTCCACACGGAGTAAAGCAATAGACGCAAATTTAATAGACATTAGTCGATTTTAATATTGAAATATAATATTTTTACAACAACAACAAAAACTTAATTCATTAACAGTTATACAGTATTCCAAATTAATGAACAGCACAAGGGACAACATAATATTATAACAATAAACAATTAACCGTATTCTGATGATGAAAGATAATGTCTGCTTTAAACGATAATGCGGTCACTGCACTTAGAAAGTATACGAATGATGACTATATTAAAATACGGAGGTTGACCTTGCATTTAGTTTACTCAAGGCTGAGAACTGTGAAAGAATTTATCGTTTAGTTAAACGGAAATATAATATAATTTTATTTTTTATAATCTTGCACTTGTTGAGGAATGGATCACATGAAACACCTTTGTTTACTTCCTTTGCTATACTGAATGATTTCCTAACGCCTTTAGTAATTTCAATAAAGCTAGAATGTTATTACACCGAAGGAAATTAAAAAAATTATTGTTTCAACAGGGAAATGGAAAAACAAAATATTTTGTTTCCATTAAAAATTAGGGGGAAAAAAAATGCAACATTGGGTTTAGAAGAAAACATGTTCCTGTATGTTATTGAAAAAAAATAGTTTATTTTCGGTTAAGCAGACCGAGGGAAAAAAAAGCTCCCCCCCCCCCCCCCCCCAAAAAAAAGAAAGATAATTGGTAAATGCCTTTGGGCATACAATGTACCAATGGTTTGATATAAGTGGAAGATACTAAGGGGACATTCAAACTCATAAGTCGTAAAGAAACTGAAGAAGGGGAAAACACACATAAAAAACAAGGGGACTGTAGAAACAAAACAGTACATCTAAAAAATATGTAGTTATACTATTTGCTAAATCAAAAGGATATATATATATTCATCATGATTATAAAACATTGATATTCTTTATAAAAATAAAATAAAATAAAATTCTACCTGTAAATAATACTGTAAGGTAGTGTATTGTTGATCAATCTTATATCTAACAAAACATTATCCTTTCATTGATCATCTTATTAAAAAATTATTAAGAAACAAATGTAAACTGTTTAGTACAGAAGCTTATTAGCACTTAACGATTTTTTTTTTTTATTTCTTCCAATGTTTGCGTTTAACGCAAACCTTTGCAAGATGAAACAAACCTTTGCGTTGTAACGGAAACATGTGCGTTATAACGCAAACCTTTGCGGAATAACGCAAACTTTACGTTATAACGTAAAGCTTTGCGATATAACGCAAGCCTCTGCGATATAACGCACATCTTTATGTAATATCTCAAATCTTAGCAAGATATTACATTTGCGTTATAACGAAAACATTTGAGTTATCTTATTTCTTTTTCAAGTCTCAAGGGAAGCAGCTGTTATAAATTTAGGAGGCTGCCTGTATAAAATTTTATCACTCTTTGCATTAATTGCAAAGTGAAATGCTGGAGTGTTTAGCACATAATTCTGGCATAATAATGAGCAGGAGAACATTACAAAGAAAATTTGGTAAATTGAAGTTGTACCGAAGAAAAAAAACCCAACCCTTTTAATGTAACCGAATTTATATGTACTTCCAAAGTTAGCGCTCGTATAAGTAAGCTTGTGTAAGATTGGTTAGACCCAATCAAGCTACCCTCTTGAAATAAATGTATAAAATGAAGATTTTTTATTATATTATTATGTATTCTACATTCAAATTGCTACACAAGCGTCTTAAAAAGTTACCTTACTAGACTGAAATTTGAAACCCCTTGATTTTTTGTCAAAGAATCTTAATCATATTCTGAGATTTCAACAAACACCTTTTTACGTCTAAATTAAAACATTTTAAATCCGAAATGCTTTGTAAATAACATTAGTAAATACTCGTCAAAGATATCAGTCCTAAAATTGTATACGCCAGACGAGCGATTCGTTTACAGAGACTCATCAGTGACGCTCCAATAAAAAAAGTTTAAAAGGTCAAATAAAGTACGATGTTGAAGAGTATTGAAGACCCAAAATTCCGAAAGATTTTGCCAAATAGTGTTAAGGTAATCTATTCCTGGTACACATTACTAAGCTTTTGTTACCATGCAGGAATGAATTCATATTTGGGTGGAACTTTATAATGTCCATGTATACAGTCATTGTCGATATGTTATTAGGTAGTAATAGAGAAGCTAAAGACAGCAAAGGGATATTCAAACTCATAAGTCGTAAACAAGCTTACAATGCCTTGGCAAAAACAAAAACAAAAACGAAAAAACGACGAAAAGACAAACAACAGTACACAAAACACAGCATAGAAAACTATATATAAAGACTTGGCAATACGAACTCCAGCAATTTGAAAAAAATTTAATTTGATGTTGATACTTTGAATATTTATTGTGTCCAGTGAGCATGGTTTTACTCTCATTGTCGAATAATGAATGGGACTATATATTTACTTTGAACAACATAGCATGTAAATTCAGCCGATAAATCTGAAGTGTTATGGCAATATTGATCTCAAGATATCACTTAGATCAGTTACTAGGCATTTGGCTTTACTATATTTACATGTCTTATGCAGCTCTGAAGTCCCTCTTCTATAGATTATGGTAAAAAAAAACCAGGACTATCAACACCAATTTGTTCACAACACTAGGTTAATGTACCCTAATCAAATGTCTGAATGACAAGAACATAAACAAGAGGCTCTCAAGAGCCTGAATCGCTCACCTTAATTTTTTTGGTTAAATCTCTCATCAATGATTATTTTGGCTTTTCAATTTATTTAAATGTTCTTTGAATCGTCCTATTTTCTTCAAAAGCAAAAAAAAAAAATCATTTTCTCCTATGTTCTATTTTAGCCATAGGAGCTATGTTTCTGACATACAAGGAAATGAAATATAAAATTTATACTAGATACTCTGAAACTCATTTAGCCTAAGTTTGGCTGAAATTGACACAGCAGTTTCAAAGGAGAAGATTTTTTAAAGTAAGTCAACATGATGAACAAATTGTGAAAAAAGTCTTTAAAGGGCAATAACTCCTTAAGGGGTCAATTGACAATTTTGGTCAAATTGACTTATTTGTAGATCTTACTTTGCTTAACATTTTTGCTATAAACAGTTTATCTGTATCTATAATAATATTCAAGATAATAACCAAAAACTGCAAAATTTCTTTAAAATCATCAATTCAGGGGCATTATACCTGAAAAACCAGTTACCCAATTCGGCTGAAAATTTCAGGACAGGTAGACCTTGACCTAATAAATACTTTAACTTCTTGTCTTATTTGCTCTAAATGCTGGAGTTTTTGAGATATAAGCCAAAAACTGCATTTTACCCTGTGTTCTATTTTTAGCCATGACGGCCATGTTTTTTGACGAATTAAAAAATAAAGCACAAACTTTATTTTATACACCCTACTGATCATTCAGTTGAAGTTTGGTTGAATTTGGTTTAGTAGTTTTAGAGGAGAAGATTTTTTAAAGTTAGCAAATATGATGAACAAATTGTGAAAAATTGTCATTAAAGGACAATTACCCCTTAAGGGGTCAATTGACAATTTTGGTCATATTTAACTTATTTGTAGATCTTACTTTGCTGATCATTTTTGCTGTTTACAGTTTATCTTTATCTATAATAATATTCAAGATAATGACCAAAAACTGCAAAATTTCCTTAAAATTACCAATTAAGTGGCAGCAACCCAACAATGGTTTGTTTGATTCATCTGAAAATTTCAGGGCTGATAGATCTTGACCTAATGAACATTTTTACCCCATGTCAGATTTGCTCTAAATGCTTTCGTTTTTGAGATATAAGCCAAAAACTGCATTTGACCCCTATGTTCTATTTTAAGTAACAGCGGCCATGTTTTTTGACGGATCAAAAATCGAAGCACACACTTTGTGCAGGATAATCTAAGGAACAATCATGCTAAGTTTCATCCAAATCCATTCAGTAGTTTCAGAGGAGAAGATTTTTTAAAGTTAGCAAATGTGATGAACAAATTGTGAGAAATTGTCATTAAAGGACAATAACCCCTTAAGGGGTCAATTGACAATTTTGGTCATATTAACTTATTTGTAGATCTTACTTTGCTGATCATTTTTGCTGTTTACAGTTTATCTTTATCTATAATAATATTCAAGATAATGACCAAAAACTGCAAAATTTCCTTAAAATTACCAATTAAGTGGCAGCAACCCAACAATGGTTTGTTTGATTCATCTGAAAATTTCAGGGCTGATAGATCTTGACCTAATGAACATTTTTACCCCATGTCAGATTTGCTCTAAATGCTTTCGTTTTTGAGATATAAGCCAAAAACTGCATTTGACCCCTATGTTCTATTTTAAGTAACGGCGGCCATGTTCTTTGACGGATCAAAAATCGAAGCACACACTTTGTGCAGGATAATCTAAGGAACAATCATGCTAAGTTTCATTCAAATCCAGTCAGTAGTTTCAGAGGAGAAGATGTTTGAAAAATTGTTAACGACGACAGACGACGACGTCGACGACGACGACGACGACGACGGACGCCAAGTGATGAGAAAAGCTCACATGGCCTTTTAGGCCAGGTGAGCTAAAAACCTGGTGATAGTTCGATCGTTTGGCCGTCAAAGGCAGCAAAGGATATTTGTAACATGAATGGTAATTTTACATTTGATCTTCGAGTGAGTTAACTGTAATTTTGGAGGAATGCATTATCTGAATGAATTTTAAGTTATTGTACTATCCAATACCTTTGACCTCTTGTCATAGGACTACAAATAATTGGAGGAGCTTATACCAGTGTTCTAACTTGAATTCACTTCTATCTCATAAGTGTTATTGTACTACCTGTATATATACAACTCGTCTAAACATCAACCCAACAATGTTAGATCTGTAAATTTGCTTTCGCAAATTTTTGGTTCTTCCCTCGCCGGGATTCGAACCCATGCTACTGTGATATCGTGACAGCCGTCCCGCTAGACCAAACGACCACCTGGGCTCTACAAAAATAAAGCTTTCAGTGGCCGTGTGTTACCTTTCCTCGTCAGTTTTAATCTAGCGGCGTACTACAGTACATGAAATATAAGGCATGGAGATGTTATTGTTACAGATCAGCTAAATTATCTATAGTAAAGGATATATATATATATTTATACGTCTGAGTCAGTGACAACCCTACAACAGATGTATCCATCGGATAAATATAATTATTTTCTGTGACTGTATCTTACATTCATTTGTAGGATCCTTTACTATAGATAATTTAGCTGATCTGTAACAATAACATCTTCATGCCTTATATATCATGTACTGCAGTACGCCGCTAGATTAAAACTGACGTGGAAAGGTAACACACGGCCAGCGAAAGCTCTTTTATTGAGAGCCCAGGTGGTCGTGTGGTCTAGCGGGACGGCTGCAGTGCAGGCGATTTGGTGTCACGATATCACAGTAGCATGGGTTCGAATCCCGGCGAGGGAAGAACCAAAAATTTGCGAAAGCAAATTTACAGATCTAACATTGTTGGGTTGATGTTTAGTGAGTTGTATATATTTATATATATATATATATATATATACAGGTATATATATATACAGGTTAAATGTAGCTAAATATATTTGCTTTAGGGAGATCGTGTCCTAAAATTTCTCCCCTTTTCCTAGGAACAAAGCCAAGTGTATTACACGTGGAAACTGGTGGTCCGACCCTGTTTTTATCGTGTCAAAGTAAAATTTCCAAAAATATATGTCTATGATTAATGTTTAGTCGTTTCTTTTCCTCCGCTTTTCAGAGGTCTTTCTCTGTGAATTTAGTATGCTTAAAATAGTTGTCCATGGACCTTACGCAATCAACCCATCAATCAATACATGTATCTTTTTACTGATGTTTGGAAAGCAAGAATACCTTCACAATTGATTTGAAATCTGTTTCCTTCTTATCACAACGTTTAACTCTTTTAAAATTTCACCTGTTCAGGCTTTTGAATATGCATACATCTGATACGATATTGCATCTACCCCCTCAAAAATGTTCGAGGAAGGAACATTATTCAATAACACACAAATCACTCTCGGGTCTGTAAACCGGAATGTAGATTCCACGACAATTATTCATTTACATGAACATGTATCTGAAAAGCAAATCCTATTAAAAACATGCCATATGTGTTCATTTTCTGAAAAAAGGAGTAAGCGTAAAGCATAAATGTAATGCAATCAAAAGGTCAAGTCGCCGTTGAATTTGATTTGGTGTGTGGTCAAGAAAAAGGTCTTTCTAACCAGAAATGTAGAGCATAATATACTCAGTATCGCCAATAAGAACGAATTAACTGTCAACAATCCACGGACACGGCACAGCCTAGGGAAAATACACCAGCTGAAACCGTGGAACATCATTTCAGTATAAACATTTTTATTCCTCTTGTTGATCATATCACAAAACATCTAAACATTTTGCCAATACTTTATGGTTTATACTTATTTCCACGGTATTTCCGAAAATTAACGGACAAAGTTCTCCTATATCCTGGTGATTTATCCCAAGAGGTAAACAAGCGGAAAACTTTGAATACTACTTACTTAAAGAAAATGGGATCAAATTGTACTATAGAACAAGCGAATGCACATTACGCAGTTCTATCCAAATATGAGACAAATATTATTACTTTTTTTAGCATTGTATGTATGATCTTGTAGTTGTGAGCAATCATTTTCTGCACTACGGCAACTTAAAACGTGGAACAGGTCAACAGTGACCGAAAGTAGATTATGTGGTCTTGCTATGCTACATACACACAGAAATGACGATGTTGGCCAGATTGAATGTGTGGAAATTCTGCAGCGTTGGAGTTCTTCAGGTCACAGAAAGTTGCACTAGCTTTTGACGAATAATAATGATAAACTACCCAATGACCATGCTCACCAAATATTAAAATGTGAATTTGAAAACAATAATCAAAATTATCAGTTAAATACTATGCATTTTCTATTTTTAGGTTTGGAAATGTTTCTCTGAAACTAAGTCAAAATGTATCAGAAAAATTTAAAAAGCACGATTAAGCATGAAAAAATTTTCAGCTTCTGAGGTCATAATTAAGCACAGAACTCCCCCTATTGTACGGCCTCCGCTTAAACAAAGACTTATTAACGACCCTGTGGTGTAGCTTAATTTCCGTGGTTTGCGGGTTGGTACCGTCATTGGGAAAGCCGATAAAGCTCGTATAGTATAATAGTCCCAGGTTTTGTGTACTATTGTTTGTCTGTTGGTCTTTTTCTTTTTTAGCCATTGCGTTGTCATTTATTTTCGACTTATGAGTTTGAATGTCCCTCTGGTATCTTCAAGTTCGCCTCTCTTTTTCAGTTGAATTTATGCCTGTGATACACTTCCATGTTGGAAAGTTGTTAAAACACGTCTTACTATTGCAGTCTGATGTACTAGATACTAGTTTATAAGTTTATTACAGAAATTGCAGTTTTATTGTAAAGTATTAAAAAAAAAGATTTTTGCAGGGGTGAGTTTACAGATTGTTCCCTTAATTGTGTCGTATACAATATTCTCTCTGGCGATTATAGATTGGGAAATCTACATAATGTTTAACATGAGTTATATCATTATATGACAAATTCAAAGTTCGGTATTGAAGTGTAAAAAGAAAATCACAATTGAATTATACATTTTTGAGCAAGTGTTTGACTTGTCTTTCTCATAAAAGGACGACTTCCTTTAGGGCGACTTGGTCTGATACCGGCGGTCTCACTAATTAGCGACAACAAGAATTTTAGCGACAAGAAGCGTCAACAAGCGACAAGAAGCGACAACAAGAATTATTTTAGCGACAAGAAGCAACAAGAAACTATTTAGCGACAAGAAAACTTTTTTTTTTAATCAAAATTAATTATCGCAATAAATATTAAAAGAATATGCAAAAGAAAATAATTTTAGCGACAAGAAAGTTAAAATTGATAGAAAAAAATGAAACATTATTTACATAATATTTTATCATCTATTATGAATAACAGCCAGTATTACGTTTAATTATTGTATTATGAGATTACTTTTCCTTGTGTTTTAGAACATATTATTTATCTTAACTAAATCAAGATTGGAAGCCTGAGAAACTTCCAGAGTTAATTAAAAAAATACTCAAAGAAATAAAGTTGCAAGAAAGTCTTGTCAATGGCGCACTTTATGGACATGGAGACTTTGAGCTAAGCTCCTCAGTAAGCCATTTTCAATGCACAAAAGCTCTATGGCAGATTAAATCGGAGAAAGAAAAGGCTTTTGCATTGCAAAAATTCTTGACTCATGGTAATAAGTTAAACGCAATCTCAGAGTCCACCACTTCAACAGATGGTGGGCTGACAATCCCCAAAACAAGTGCATGTGCACGTAAACCTTGCCAACGGAAACGTATTAAAAATGCTAAAACTACAACTTCAAAAAGGGCAAAAATACAGTGAACCTTAGTGGTAAAAATCTACGGCTTATCAAAATGGGACCACCATGTAAAAAATGTATAAATATTATGTTAGATCGGAATGTACATATTACTATATAATGACTAAAAATAATTAAAAAAAAAAAAAAAAAAAAAAATGTATATGGACCCAAAGGTAGAACCACGTCCTCGTCGTGGGGTCTGGAAATACGCTTAAATAATAAAGATGGCAAAGCGTGGCTGAGAGTTCTACAAATAAAGCATCGAATTGACATAACAAGAGTACACTTAGAGCATAGTATTAAGCAAATGAATCAAAATATTATATTCCATTATGCCCGCTCCATATATATCTCCATTCGTTTATTCATACTTTGACTTTGATGAAAACAGATACATACATTATCTTATACATATTCTTCATATTTAAAAATAAAAAAAAAAGAACCTCAATCTCTTTTTTCTTCACAAATGTTAAATTTCTTCATCTACCAATATACTA
Organism: Mytilus edulis; assembly: GCF_963676685.1. Lineage (NCBI taxonomy): Eukaryota > Metazoa > Mollusca > Bivalvia > Mytilida > Mytilidae > Mytilus > Mytilus edulis. The sequence continues at coordinate 76,089,973 of NC_092354.1, read as the reverse complement.
ATATAAACTTCACAATCTCTTTCTTCCTCACAAATGTTTCATTTCTTCGTCTATCTATATAATAAAACATTTTAATTAGACATATATATCTGCTCGTATATTTAAAAAAAAAACATTAAATAAAAATTTCTTTATATCTAATAAAAAAAAATGTTTTCTTGTCGCTAAATAGTCTTCTTGTCGCTTTTTGTCGCTAAAATAATTCTTGTCGCTTCTTGTCGCTTGTCGACGCTTGTTGTCGCTTCTTGACGCTTGTTGTCGCTAATTAGTGAGACCCGATACCGGTACGATTTGGAAATTCTCATACTTCCGCTAAATTTCTTTCTACAGCTTGGCGCTGAAAAATCAATGTGACTGATAGAGCTGTTCCCATTCAAAGGTATGTTAATATGTTAAAAAAAAAATTGCCATGAAATATAAGGTCAATCAATAAAACTATTTTAAAGACATGAAAGCAATACTGACAAATGACTGAAAGACTTCTAAAATTTAATGATACAATCATACTATAAAATATGATACATGCATAAACTGATAAAGAGTAACCTGCTAACATGTATATATTAAAGCGCCGAGGGTGGTAAAGGGCAGGCGCTTGCACGGAAAAAACGTGAAATAAGACTTAATTTCACGTTGAACGTGAAATAATTTCTGTCACGAACATGGCACGAAAAATAAAGACTGATATCGAATACCTGCCAAGTTTTGAAATTGCCCATGGGGTTTTTAGTGCGGGACAACAATTTCAAAGGTTACAATTCTTTGCGACGACTATTTTGCGTGTGCTGTTTTGTGGTCTAGAAAAAGTGTCATATTTGTAAGATGAGCTTACATGCCTTTTTCTTAAGTTTATTTGCATGATTCTAGTTATTATATATCAGTAGAAAAGATGAACATGTAGCTGCAAGACCAGGAATTAATTTCATGTGTAAGGATATTAAATAATTGTTGACTTTTCCAATTTAAAATAATGCACAAAGAAAGACCTTTATCAGGTTGGGAACAACACCTAGGGGTATCCCCTCAATGTAAGGACATTAAAAACCACTTTTTAAGTATAAATGAGCACATATTCATATTATTTGAAGAAACTTTTCCCAAAGAATTATACATCTTATGATCTATCTGGTATAATATGGTCAACACATGTCCAAGAATTTTGGTATGTTCTTGGCCTAATTATATATATCATGTATATCTTCTTTATTTTTCAAAATAATTGGACCCTACATTTAGAAAAGTAGTTCTAAATATAATGTCAGAATTTCCCATTTTTACATGTAAGTTAAATAAAAATCTACATTTTTCATTTTTATTTTTTACAGAAGTAAAATGACCCCTTGACTAAGGCAAGTCCCTCATTTTAGGGATTCCTCGTGTGGGTTTTTAGCTCACCTGGCCCGAAGGGCCAAGTGAGCTTTTCTCATCACTTGGCGTCCGGCGTCCGGCGTCCGTCGTCCGTCGTCGTCCGTCGTCGTTAACTTTTACAAAAATCTTCTCCTCTGAAACTACTGGGCCAAATCAAACCAAACTTGGCCACAATCATCATTGGGGTATCTAGTTTAAAAAATGTGTGGCGTGACCCGGTCAACCAACCAAGATGGCCGCCACGGCTAAAAATAGAACATAGGGGTAAAATGCAGTTTTTGGCTTATAACTCAAAAACCAAAGCATTTAGAGCAAATCTGACATGGGGTAAAAATGTTTATCAGGTCAAGATCTATCTGCCCTGAAATTTTCAGATGAATCGGTCAATCGGTTGTTGGGTTGCTGCCCCTGAATTGGTAATTTTGAGGAAATTTTGCTGTTTTTGGTTATTATCTTGAATATTATTATAGATAGAGATAAACTGTAAACAGCAATAATGTTCAGCAAAGTAAGATCTACAAATAAGTCAACATGACCAAAACGGTCAGTTGACCCGTTTAGGAGTTATTGCCCTTTATAGTCAATTTTTAACCATTTTTCGTTAATTAAAGTAATCTTTTACAAAAATCTTCTCCTCTGAAACTACTGGGCCAAATTAATCCAAACTTGGCCACAATCATCTTTTGGGTATCTATTTTAAAAAATGTGTGGCGTGACCTGGTCAACCAACCAAGATGGCCGCCACGGCTAAAAATAGAACAAAGGGGTAAAATGCAGTTTTTGGCTTATAACTCAAAAACCAAAGCATTTTGAGGAAATCTGACGGGATAAAAATCTTTATCAGGTCAAGATCTATCTGCCCTGAAATTTTCAGATGAATCAGTCAATCGGTTGTTGGGTTGCTGCCCCTGAATTGGTAATTTTGAGGAAATTTTGCTGTTTTTGGTTATTATCTTGAATATTATTATAGATAGAGATAAACTGTAAACAGCAATAATGTTCAGCAAAGTAAGATCTACAAATAAGTCAACATGACCAAAATGGTCAGTTGACCCGTTTAGGAGTTATTGCCCTTTATAGTCAATTTTAACCATTTTTCATAAATTAAATTAATCTTTTACAAAAATCTTCTCCTCTGAAACTACTGGGCCAAATTAATCCAAACTTGGCCACAATCATCTTTGGGGTATCTAGTTTAAAAAATGTGTGGCGTGACCTGGTCAACCAACCAAGATGGCCGCCACGGCTAAAAATAGAACATAGGGGTAAAATGCAGTTTTTGGCTTATAACTCAAAAACCAAAGCATTTTGAGGAAATCTGACATGAGATAAAAATGTTTATCAGGTCAAGATCTATCTGCCCTGAAATTTTCAGATGAATCGGTCAATCGGTTGTTGGGTTGCTGCCCCTGAATTGGTAATTTTGAGGAAATTTTGCTGTTTTTAGTTATTATCTTGAATATTATTATAGATAGAGATAAATTGTAAACAGCAATAATGTTCAGCAAAGTAAGATCTACAAATAAGTCAACATGACCAAAATGGTCAGTTGACCCCTTTAGGAGTTATTGCCCTTTATAGTCAATCTTTAACCATTTTTCATAAATCAAAGTAATCTTTTACAAAATCTCCACTGAAACTACTAGGCCACAATCATCTTTGGGGTATCTAGTTTGAAAAATGTGTCCGATGACCTGGCCATTCAACCAAGATGGCCGCCACGGCTAAAAATAGAACATAGGGGTAAAATGCAGTTTTTGGCTTATAACTATGAATTCAAAGCATCTAGAGCAAATCTGACAAGAAGTTAAATTGTTAATCAAGTCAATATCTATCTGCCCTGAATTTTTCAGATGAATTGGACAACTGGTTGTTGGGTTGCTGCCCTCCAATTGGTAATTTTTAAAGAAATTTTGCCGTTTTTGGTTATCTTGAATACTATTATAGATAGCGATAAACTGTAAACAGCAATAATGTTCAGCAAAGTAAGATCTACAAATAAGTCAACATGACCTAAATGGTCAATTGACCCCTTAAGGAGTTATTGCCCTTTATAGTCAATTTTTAACAATTTTCATTGATTTGGTAAATATATGTAAATTTTTACCAAATATAGTTCTCTGTTACTAATGGGCAAAGTTCATTATAGATATAATTGTAAGAAGCAAAATCGTTCAGTAAAGTAAGAACTTCAAACACATCACCATCACCAAAATACAATTTTGTCATGAATCCATTTGTGTCCTTTGTTTAATATGCACATAGACCAAGGTGAGCGACACAGGCTCTTTAGAGCCTCTAGTTTTGTTTTGTCCATGTGAAAAATAAAGAATAGTACATTAAATGATTTGGTATTTTAATTAAATACATAAATAACATTTGTTACAGCAAGTGTAATATCAAATTAGTGAATAAACTACTATTTATTATCTTTATGGTAGTGTACTGCATCATTGAAGTTTGTCAATCAGCCATGCTTTTATTCTTATTCTGTGTAAGAACCTCCTTGCAGGTAAAAAACCATTTGCCATGTTCACGATTTTAAAAAAAGAAAGGAATTCAACACAAGTTCAAAATCTAGGATGTTAGAATTATCTTGAGAGAAAACGTTTTTGATTGGCTGATTAATTTGATCATAAGAAACATAGAATTTGATTGGCTGAACACGAATGTCTTCCTTTCTTTAAAAATGTCCTGTACCAAGTCAGGAATATGGCCATTGTTATATTATAGTTCGTTTCTGTATGTGTTACATTTTAACGTCGTTTGTTTTCTCTTATTTTTGAGTGTAAATTCAAATTGTGATAAGACGTGTCACGGTACTTGTCTATCCCAAATTCATGTATTTGGTTTTGATGTTATATTTGTTATTCTCGTGGGATTTTGTCTGTTGCTTGGTCCATTTCTGTGTGTGTTACATTGTAGTGTTGTGTCATTGTTCACCTCTTATATTTAATGCGTTTCCCTCAGTTTTAGTTTGTTACCCCAATTTTGTTTTTTGTCCATGGATTTATGAGTTTGAACATCGGTATACTACTGTTGCCTTTATTTTGGACACACTTCAAAATCGGGAACCATCATATTTTTCGTGTAGATTTTCACAAAATCGTGTTTTAGAGGGTTTTTCACGATCACGATCGTGCAATCGTGACATTGAAAGGGTCAAAATCGTGTAATACATGCCTAAATCGTGAAAGTTGGCAGGTGGTCCGAGACCACAATTAATTCGTAGTGCATTTCTTTTAGAACATAAATGAAAATTAAAAAAATCCCACCTGCGCTTTCTCAATGAAATTTTTACAGTGTGTTGTACTACTTTTGGGACAAATTATATCATAATTATAGAAAACTTCATCGGCTCTAACTCAAAATATGGACAATTTTGTGTTTAGGGTGTCTTGAAATCTTTTGACAGCTGCCGAAGTGCTAATTTTTAACCTTTTTCAGCTGGACCAAATCACTACTTTCCTGTAAAATTCTGGACCCAAATTTTTTTACAGTGTAATTTCACCCCCCTACTTACAATTTGAGGCATTAAACATGGAGAAATAAATTTGGAAGGGGTATAAAAATTAATGGCAAGTAACCCACTGTTAACACTAGGGGCTATCACTATATTCGTGAACAACGAAAATCAAGGGACGACAATTGTGGTCTCGGACCTAATAGGATAGAAAGAGTTGACAAATCTTAAAAAAAACTTGGTATGAACAAAGCTTAATAAATTATAACACTGCTTGCAAAGTTTCATAACAATAGGATATATATTATAGACAATATATGTTAAATTCTATACTCATCTTTGCGTGTTAAATTTTGACGTTAAAATTGAAAAATTTCAACTATCAACATTTTGGGCTTTAAAAATTAAAATATTGCAAAAAACTTCTTTTTAAATGCCTTAATATATCATTTATTATGTACTAAAAGCAATAGAGTACTCATTTGATTTATCAGACTTAGCATAATTATTCAAAAGTCAAATTTATATCAGCCTGAGCCTAAAAATTGAGGTTTTTCAATAAAAGGGGGCCTTACATGAAGATGTAATATTTTCCAGCAATTTTAAATTTGTGAAACTTTTTGGTTATAAATAATCCTTACATATATATTGAATGTACTTTAAATGGAAAGAAAAGTTACAAATAACATATCATATTAGTTTAAAAGGGTCTTAAGCCAAGTAAGACTGGAAAAAAATAAGGGTCAATTTAGGCTGTGCCACATATTTACATTAAAACATGCATATTGAGGCTATAAGAAATAAAAAATTGTGTCTTTTTTATCCTTTCTATACTCATGTGACATGATACAACAAATCTGAGCACAAAAAGGCTCTTGCAATTAACTTTTCTTGCAGACAGTATGGTCTGATACAAAGATTTTTGGCTTTTTAGTGAAAAACTTGAATGCAATTTTAGTCTCAGCAGGCTTATATTTAAACCATTTGCTATCCTACAGAAGAAAAGAAAGATATTATGTGATATGGAACAGGTACAATAGACATTGTAAAGTGCTTTTGATACAAATTTAGTGAGGTCTTTATTGTGGACTTCAAATTTTATGTACCAAGAACCCCACTTTTGACTTCATCCAAACAGGGCGTAAGACAAGGGTCATTTATACAACACATTTTGCACATATTGTCTGAGATAATCTTCTTTTCTGTAGATTCTGAGTTCATAAACAAGTAAAAGAACTAGATAAAGGCATAGAAACACAAGTATTGACACATGAAAACCTGTCAGATAGAAAGTCAGGATGCCATGTAGGCATCAATATTGAAAAAGCCTTAAAATGCCTAGTTTGACCATAAAATGCCAAAATTGGTCATTTTTGCAGAAATTCTATAAAATAAAAGTTTAAATCCTTTAGTTTCATGCTATTTGACAAAATGACACCACCAAATCATTTAGGGAAGTTGCCAAAGTACAGATTCTATATTTACAGACTTGATCACCTCTTACATTTTTTGTAGGTCCGAGACCACAATTAATTCGTAGTGCATTTCTTTTAGAACATAAATGAAAATTAAAAATATCCCACCTGCGCTTTCTCAATGAAATTTTTACAGTGCGTTGTACTACTTTTGGGACAAATTATATCAAAATTATAGAAAACTTCATCGGCTCTAACTCAAAATATGGACAATTTTGTGTTTAGGGTCTCTTGAAATCTTTTGACAGCTGCCGAAGTGCTAATTTTTAACCTTTTTCAGCTGGACCAAATCACTACTTTAGTATACACGTTTATGATATAAATGGTTTACAGCTTTTGATAAAGTATATAACGATCTTAACTTTTAAAATGCAAATATCCCTCAGACACGAAAGTGTATTCTTAATCTATTTCGTTGTCTTTATTAAAAAGAATACACACGTTGTCATGGTAGCCAGGCCACCAGCTACCATGACGATTTGTATGATGAGGGCATTGGTAGTAAAAATGTATATGACACACTCAATAATTTCCCTCAGTGTTCTAGGATTTTTTTGGCACCTTGACTTACCACGGGTAAGATCAATAAAAAAATTACTTACCCACATCTAAAAGTTAAATCCGCCAACCAATGCGGACGGTGCAAAGCATACCCCCTGGTCCTTTTTTCAACATCATACAGTTTGTCTCTCTGCTTTTTGTCAAGTTTGGGCTTTTTTGGTGGGGGTGATGCTTGATTTATATCGTTTAGCCTTTTTGAAGTAAATCCAAACTTATGCAAACTCATGAAACTTTGAATATTGTAATTTACTGAACAAAGCTGGATTCGGATACGATTGAATTTTGTACAAAATTAAAAAAAAACGATTTCTTACTAAATTTGACAAATATGTTATAGTTATAACTATGTCATTTATTAAGAGCTATAATAAATGCAACTGTAAGTTTATTTTCCTCCGATGACAAGAAAAAAAATCGTTTATGTCCCGATTTAAGCACCAGTTATCAATCCGGATTTTCCGATTTTACCGACACCGTGACCGACTTTTAGAATGATAGGAGAAGAATGTGGTCTCTTTTGCGCTTGATTACACCTAGTAAACGAGTGCTTGAATAAAAGCGCCGATAGACATCGACAAAATCTTCGATCTTTTATCAAAGTCTTTTCTCGTGATTTAATAAAAATAAAAAGCAGATATGGGAAAATTGAAGAGGACCGGAAAATTTCAAGAGTTTTTCGGCTTCCCCGAACTTGAAAATTGACTTACCACCGGGTGACAAAGGCTAAAAAATGACTTACCCGTTGTCCTAATCCACTTACCCCGGGTAACGGGTAATGGGAATCCTAGAACACTGTCCCTGTTTCAAATTAAGGAAATCGCCGGTTCAAATTATGTTTCCAAATTAAATTTTAATAAATAAAACTGTGCTATCGTTGCATAATTTAATTTTGGATGTAACGCGTCTTCTGATTGGCTGACGTTATTTTGTTATCAGCCCATAGACATAATTTAGTCATGTGACCGTGACGTCATCAACGTTTTTTCATGGTTTTCTACGGTTTAAAATGGAATTTAGAATTAAATTATTAGAAATGACTGTAATATTTTTTCTGTCTATTCGAAATACATGTACATGTAACATAAAAAATGTGGTGCACACTGTTAAATAACCCGCTACGCGCGTTATTCAGTGTGCACCAAATTTTTTATGTTATTTCTTCATAGACAGAAAAAATATTACAGTCATTCCTTGAATAAAACAAGTTGTTATGGATTGAACTGATTTTTGTCTTCGCTTGCACTTTGTTTAGGTGTTCTCGTCGAGGTCCGCCTTATGATATATTTATAGATACTTGACAACTTTACCAAGATGGAGAAGATGGATAAGGAACAAGACATCCAAAATCATGTGCGCTTTGAAAAAGATAATTCTACATATTAGTAAAGCGCCCTTTTGTCACAGAGAGAAAACACATGTTGATTCACGATAAGAAGTTTACAAGCAAAAAGAAAATAGACGTTGCTTGATTTCTTTACAGTCTCTAAAAGAAAAAAAGAAGCAGATGAAAACAGAATCACATATTATAAAATTTAGGCATGAATATCGATAGTTGTTGTGACTGACAATTCTTTGATAATGATCACAATAATCTTGGGATCCATTCAACGCTGGTATGGTTGTCAAGTTTATATATAATTATTGATGCGGAGCTCAACGAGAACACAATATGTCATTGTAACAACAGGTCGATGTAACTGAATTATATATCCTGTTTCTAGTTTCTGTTATAGTTTTAATAAGTTTATAGTCTATAAAATTGAGAATGGAAATGGGGAATGTGCCAAAGAGACAACAACCCGACCATAGAAAAAAACAACAGCAGAAGGTCACCAACAGGTCTTCAATGTAGCGAGAAATTCCTGCACCCGGAGGCGTCCTTCAACTGTCCCCTAAACAAATATATACTAGTTCAGTGATAATGAACGCCATACTAATTTCCAAATTGTACACAAGAAACTAAAATTAAAATAATACAAGACTAACAAAGGCCAGAGGCTCCTGACTTGGGACAGGCGCAAAAATGCGGCGGGGTTAAACATGTTTGCGAGATCTCAACCCTCCCCCTATACCTCTAGCCAATGTAGAAAAGTAAACGCATAACAATACGCACATTAAAATTCAGTTCAAGAGAAGTCCGAGTCTGATGTCAGAAGATGTAACCAAAGAAAATAAACAAAATGACAATAATACATAAATAACAACAGACTACTAGCAGTTAACTGACATGCCAGCTCCAGACTTCAATTAAACTGACTGAAAGATTATGATTTCATCATATGAACATCAGGCACAATCCTTCCCGTTAGGGGTTTAGTATCATACCATCATAACATATATGAGAAGAACATAACCCGTGTCATGCCAACAACTGGTTATTGAATAAATGTGTTTAGTTCCGATGCAAAGACCCTATAAGTGAATCAATATTAACGCCAAAATATGCAATCTTTAATGACCTGACAACAGTATCGTAACTATAACCCTTCTTAATAAGTCTATTCAAAGGTTTTGATAGTTTTTGAGGTGAATACTGACACCTTTGTGCTTTATGAAGAATATTTCCATAAAAAATTGGATGTGAAATACCTGAATGTATAAGAAGTCTGCATGTTGAGCTATATCATGTATATTTACGAATGATGTCCTTATGCCGATGATAAAATTTAGTAAATGTTTTGACTAGTTTGTGATATCGAAAACCCTGGTGTAATAATTTTTCAGTAATACATACATGTAACATGTGTAACCTACTCTGAAAATTTCGATTATCAAAAAAAAATCACAGAAATTTCATATAGCATGTATAGGTTGGCCTGCAATCTTTGTTTTTGTGCATGTTATTTTTTTCAATTAGTTATTAATGATTTCAGCTGCTTTCTTACCTTTTGAAAATATCTGGCTCAGTGCAGGTGGCTATATGATTGATAACAATATAATTAAGATCATTAATTGATTTTATTTATTGATGACAAAATATTTTTATTTGATAAGCAATACATGTATCACTATTTACTAATAAGATTAACCTTCCAAAAAAAAAGATATTATTCCCATGAAACCTCATTTTTTCTGCAGTCCCCCCCCCCCCCCCAAAAAAAACGAGATCGGAAGAGGAAAACAATACTGAAAAAGATTTCTGCGCAAATGTGGAACGATTTGGATTCATTAGTATATTGATTTTTCTACTGTTCTCATATTATTTCCAACATTGATGAGCATGATGAGAGTGTGCTGTTTAATTTTGGAACACATTTTTGTCAGCAACACACTGAAACATCTCACCAACTGCCAGCACTGAAACTATCTGAGCAAGATGAAGCAGTGAAACACAAGTCATCATGTTTTTTCATTAACTTTCAGCAGTTCAAGACAGGAGAGAGCTAATTGTTATAATCATCCTGGACTTTTATAAGTTTTAAGGCCTCTGAATGATGAGGGTGTCTGTTGGTCTGTTTTTGTTTTGTTTTGTTTGTACATATATATATAGGGGTACAAGACTACTCAGCCCAAAGACAACTCAGACCTTCTACAAAAAAGTCAACTAGGATCATCTACATGTATGAAGACAATCAGACCTTCAATAAGGCCAAATAAAAATATATGTGTGGTTCCAGTTACATACTTTTAAAAAATAGGGTCGGTAGGTCGGCAAATTTTATTTTTTTTTTATTGTCAAAATCCGGGAAAAAATCGTGTTTGCCGAAATTGTTTCCGGTATTATACACGCCCCAACCGGAAGTCCGCCATTTTTACATGTGTTTGGTTGTAAAATAAACAGTCATGATACGTTTTTAGTTAATTTTGTTGCATTCTGTTATGAATTGTTGCATTTTAGCCATAACAGATACTTGTGATGGAAATTCAGATGACAGAAATCTATGAATTTAATTATTTTAATTCACAATCCTCAAAATTTGATCGTTTGAAAATTTATTTTTCAGAAATGAAAAAAAAAGTTCTAGGGTCGGGGGGTTTTAACTAGGGTCGGTCGGGTTACTGGAATGGTTCCAGTGGAACCACACATATATTTTTTTTTGGCCTAAGTCCAATCGAACTGTCTATAAAGTGAACTCTGATCTTCAATAATGCCAACTCTGACAACGCTTTGAAGGAGAGTTTTGACTATATAAATGATTAAGTGAGTGTCAATGAAAAAGACAAACTCTGGCCGTATATTTAGAGGATTTAGAGCCTGACATTGTGTGTAGATATTCATCTTGTCTATTGTTGAAGATTGGTTCATTACTGACATGCTGATTGTTACTGATTATAATTTAATTTTGACTTCAGGTAAAATGTAATGAGATTATAATAGTAATATAATTAAAAACCAATTGAAGGTCTTTCCACCAAAAACCATGTATTTTAATATGAAAGTAGTAAAATTCGGTTTAAAATGTCACTTCAATCGTCAAATGATAGCTTATTGTACGCTGATTCAAAAAATATATGGTTTCTATACAATATTTTTTCAATAAGGGAGATAATTTGTTACTTCCGGTTTGAAAAATGTTACTTCCGATAATATTTGAATATTTACTGGACACTGATTCCAAAAATATCTGGTTCTATATACTTTATATTAATAAAGTACAAAAAATAGCTACTTTCGGTTTCCACAAGGTCACTTCCGGTTGTTTTTTTCAAGGTTAAATGGTTTGATACCTATTGCCAAAAGTCTCATGGCTTTATCATGTATACATATGAGGTAAAAGCAAAGGTCAAAATCTAGAAATGCATATCACTTAAATCAAATGCATAAAGGGAAATAACTCTCATATGGAGTGTTTATATCGCTTCGTTCAAATACAACAAATCATGGGGAAAATATAACAAGCAATTTTATGAAATAAATTTGTCGTAATCTTTTACGGTTGTGAAGCAGTAGTGGACACAAGGAAAACAGTGTTTGGGGAGATAACTCCTACAGAGAAAAGTATTTGGTTAGGCAGGGTAAATTTCAAAGGCGCATAAACTGTTCGATATCATATACCAAATATCTAAGCGACATATTGCGAAACAAATATTTATCGCAAGAACAAAGTAAAAAGAAAAAAAAATTAAAAACCAATTGTTCAGAGAACAATTGAAAGTCTTTCCACATCAAAGAAATTTTGATAAGAAGATAGTTTCTTCATACTAATGCGATAAATAATGGTTTAATTATACTTTTGAGTGATGTAAGGGAGATAATATGCTACTTCCGGTGAAATGAATGTCACTTCCGGTCTCATATGATAGCTTCTTTCACACTGATTCCAAAAATATATAGTTTCTATATACTTTTGTATGTAGAATGGGAGATAATTGGCCACTTCCGTTTTTTTTTGGAAGTCATTTTTAGTTTTCAGTAATCAGTTTATGTATCTATATGACAAAATATATGGATTCTGAGTAATTTTATATGAAAAAATTGCAAAAAAGGCTACTTCCGGTTTTCTCAAGGTCACTTCCAGTAGTCATTTTTTTCAAGGTCATTTGTCACCTTGCCTTTATAATGAACTTAGTTGAAGTTATAATCAAATAACCTCATATCAAGAGATTTCAGGGGCACCAACTCCTATAAGATGCAATTAAATTGTATCAGACTTAATGAAGCATATCTTCATAACAATAAAGCAGACATTTTGCTCTTGTTCTTTTATAAATATCTTTCAAAGTGTCAGAGAAAATGCAAAAACAAGCAAAAGTCACAATTGAGAACTTGACCTTGACCTTTGACCTTGACCTCATTTTCTAAGTTAGGACCTAGGGGACTCAAATAAAAACATTCCAGGGTTATACGGTTAACTGTTTATGAGTTAAAAAAACAAATTTATTTTGTAAAGGTAGATAACTCCTATAAAATTTCATCAAATCGCTTCAATCCAAATTAGCCAAAAATTACTGAGGATGTAACGAACAATTTGTAAAAATAATTTTGTCGATATCTTTTTTTGTTACGAAGGAGATGCACTATGATGATAAACAATGAATAGGGAGATAACTCTTACAATGAAAATGGTTCGTCTTAGCAGGGTGAAATTTAAAAGCGCATAAACTATACGATACAATATGAGAAATATCTAAGCGACATATTGCGAAACAAACATTTATCTCAAGAACAAAATGTGGCTGAAAAAAATAAATAATAATAATAATAATTAAAAACCAATTGTTCAGAGAACAATTGCAAGTCTTTCCACATCAAAGAAATTTTGAAAAGAAGCAAGTTTCTTTATATTTATTTGATAAATAAATGGTTTCCATATACTTTTGAGTTAGATAAGGGAGGTTATTTGCTAATTCATGTGAAGTTAATGTCACTTCTGGTACTATATGATAGTTTCTTTCACACTGATTCCAAAAATATATATAGTTTCTATATACTTTTGCCTGTAAATAAGGAGATAATTGGCCACTTCCGGTTTATCAAAAGTCACTTTTAGTCTATATTGATAAGTAAATGTATTAAGATTACAAAATATATGGATTCGGAGTATATTTTTTCATGAAAAATGTGCAAAAAAGGCTACTTCCTGTTTTTTCAAGGTCACTTCCGGTTGGCATTTTTCAAGGTCATATGTCACTTGTTTGTCCATACCTATAACTATGATAAATTATTCAGCATTTATTACTGTTAATGTCTGTGAGTCAGTATATGACCTAAATCCCAACTTCTCATATAGCCACTTGTTTGTTCATACCAATAACTATGAGGAATTGTTCAGCATTTATTACTGTTAATGTCTGTGAGTCATTATTTTACTATAGATCAAGTTTCTCATATAGCCACTGTTTGTTCATACCAGTAACCATGAGAAATTGTTCAGCATATATTACTGTAAATGTCTCTGAGTCAATATTTGACCCTATGTCAAGTTTCTCATATAGCCACTTGTTTGTTCATACCAATAATCATGAGGAATTGTTCAGCATTTATTACTGTTAATGTCTGAGTCATTATTTTACTATATATCCAGTTTCTCATATAGCCACTGTTTGTTCATACCAATAATCATGAGGAATTGTTCAGCATTCATTACTGTTAATGTCTTTCAGTGAGTATTAAACCATATGTCCAGTTTCTCATATAGCCACTTGTTTGTCCATACAAATAAAACATTCATGAGGAATTGTTCAGCATTTATTACTGTTAATGTCTGTGAGTCGGTAGATGACCTTTTGTCCTGTTTCTCATATAGCCACTTGTTTGTTAATACCAATAACTATGAGGAATCTTTCAGCATTTATTACTGTAAATGTCTCTCAGTCAGTATATGACCCTTTGACCAGGTTCTCATATAGCCACTTTTTCTATCTTACCAATAACCATGAGGAATTGTTCAGCATTTAATATCGCAACTGTTAATGTCTGTGAGTCAGTGTATGACCTTATGTTAAGTTTCTCATATATCCACTTGTTTTTTCATACTAATGACCACAAGTAGTTGTTCAGCATTTATTAAGTACTGTTAATGTCTGTGAGTCAGTATATGACCCTGTGTCCAGTTTCTCATATAGGCACTTTTTTGGCCATACTAATAACCATATGGAATTGTTCAGCATTTATTACTTCTAATGTCTATGAGTCAGTATATGACCATATGTCCAGTTTCTGATACAGCCACTTGTTTGCACCAATAACTATGCGAAATTGTTCAGCATTTATTACTGTTAATGTCTGTGAGTCATTTTATGACCTGATTCCCAACTTCTCATATAGCCACTTGTTTGTTCATACCAATAACCATGAGAAATTGTTCAGCATTTATAAATATTAATGTCTGTGAGTCAGTAAATGACCTGATGCCTAACTTCTCATATAGCCACTTGTTTGTTCATACCAATAACCATGAGAAATTATTCAGCTTTTATTACTGTTAATGTCTGTGAGTCAGTATATGACCCTATGTCCAGTTTCTCATATTGCCACTTTTTTGGTCATACCAATAACCATAAGGAAGTGTTCAACATTTATTACTGTTAATGTCTCTGAGTGAGTATATGACCATATGTCCAGTTTCTGATACAGCCTCTTGTTTGTCCATACCAATAACTATGAGAAATGTTCAGCATGTATTACTATTAATGTCTGTGAGTCAGTATATGACCTAATTCCCAACTTCTCATATAGCCACTTGTTTGTTCATACCAATATCTATGAGGAATTGTTCAGCATTTATTACTGTTAATGTCTGCGAGTCATTATTTTACTATATATCAAGTTTCTCATATAGCCACTGTTTGTTCATACCAATAACCATAAGAAATTGTTCAGCTTTTATTACTGTTAATGTCTGTGAGTCAGTATATGACCCTATGTCCAGTTTCTCATATTGCCACTTTTTTGGTCATACCAAAAATCATGAGGAATTGTTCAGCATTCATTACTGTTAATGTCTTTCAGTGAGTATTTAACAATACATTGTATGTCCATTTTCTCATATAGCCACTTGTTTGTCCATACAAATAAAACATGAGGCATTGTTCAGCATTTATTACTGTTAATGTCTGAGTTGGTAGATGACCTTATGTCCTGTTTCTCATACATTGTATAGCCACTTGTTTGTTCATACCAACATGACCAATAACTACAGTATAAGGAATTGTTCAGCATTTATTACTGTAAATGTCTCTGAGTCAATATATGACCCTATGTTCAGTTTCTCATATAGCCACTTGTTTTTTCATACCAATAACCATGAGAAATTGTTCAGCATTTATTACTGTTAATTTCTGTGAGTCAGTATATGACCTGATGCCCAACTTCTCATATAGCCACTGTTTGTTCATACCAATAACCATAAGAAATTGTTCAGCTTTTATTACTGTTAATGTCTGTGAGTCAGTATATGACCCTATGTCCAGTTTCTCATATTGCCACTTTTTTGGTCATACCAAAAATCATGAGGAATTGTTCAGCATTCATTACTGTTAATGTCTTTCAGTGAGTATTTAACAATACATTGTATGTCCATTTTCTCATATAGCCACTTGTTTGTCCATACAAATAAAACATGAGGCATTGTTCAGCATTTATTACTGTTAATGTCTGAGTTGGTAGATGACCTTATGTCCTGTTTCTCATACATTGTATAGCCACTTGTTTGTTCATACCAACATGACCAATAACTACACTACAGTATAAGGAATTGTTCAGCATTTATTACTGTAAATGTCTCTGAGTCAATATATGACCCTATGTTCAGTTTCTCATATAGCCACTTGTTTGTTCATACCAATAACCATGAGAAATTGTTCAGCATTCATAACTGTTAATGTCTTCGAGTCGGTGTTTAACCATATGTCTAGTTACTGATATACATGATATAGCAACTTGTTTGTCCAAACCTATAAACATGAGAAATTGTTCATCATTTATTACTGTTAATGTCTGTGAGTCAGTATATGAGTCAGTATATGACCTTATGCAAAGCTTCTCATATAGTCACTTGTTTGTTTATACCAATAACCATGAGGAATTGTTCAGCATTTATTACTGTAAATGTCTCTGAGTCAGTATATGACCGTATGTCCAGTTTCTCATATAGCCACTTGTTTTTTCATACCAATAACCATGAGAAATTGTTCAGCATTTATTACTGTTAATTTCTGTGAGTCAGTATATGACCTGATGCCCAACTTCTCATATAGCCACTTGTTTGTTCATACCAATGATCATGAGGAATTGTTCATCATTCATTACCGTTAATGTCTTTGAGTTGGTATTTAAACCATATGTCCAGTTTCTGTTATAGTCACTTGTGTGTCCATACAAATAAACATGATAAATTGTTCAGCATTTGTTACGGGTTTGTACTAACATGAGCAACACGATGGGTGCCACATTTAGAGCAGGATCTGCTTACCCTTCTGGAGCACCTGAGATCACCCCCAGTCTTTGGTGGGGTTCATGTTGCTTAGTCTTTAGTTTTCTATGTTGTGTTTTGTGTACTATTGTTTGTCTTTTTCTTTTTAAGCCATGGCGTTGTCAGTTTATTTTTCAATTTATGAGTTTGAATGTCCCTCTGGTATCTTTTGCCCCTCTTTTGCTGTTAATGTCTTTGAGTCAGTATATGACCATATGCCCAGTTTCTCATATAGCCACATGTTTGTTCCTACCAATAACTATGAGGAATTAGTCAGCATTTATTACTGTAAATGTCTTTGAGTCAGTATATGACCTTATGTTCATTTGCTTGTCTAGCCACTTGGTTGTTTATACCAATAATTATGAGGAATTGTTGGTTGTGCGTGATCATGGTAATATACTATAAATTTGTTGTGGCATCTGGTTGGAATGAGGACATTTCATTTGAAGCCTCATGTAGAGAGAGTGCCATGCTCTTTGTACCTGAAGAACCCACAACTTTATGAATGGTTCATAAGTGGCTTTTTGAAAGGTCAAATTTCTGACCCTATCAAATACTAATTTATCCGCCAGTGGTAGTCCAAATTTCATCCCCGTCAAGTCCTATTACCATAATTACAGGACCTACTTTTTGTCTGTTAATTTGTTCTTGTCCTGAAAATGCATGAACTATTTGCCACTGAACATTAGGCTACCAACAATCAATTAATCTTAAGATTAAGAGCCTTAATATCGTCCTCAATGTTATAATACGTGTAACTGTATGCTAAAATTTTATCTTTCTTTGAAATATTATGTTTTGTCAATAATGCTAAAATTTTATCTTTTTATGTTTGCTAAAATTTTATCAATTTTCTGCAAAGCTAAAATTTTATCTTTTTGGAAGCTAAAATTTTAGCTTTTGGTCTGAAAAGGAACCAGCTAAAATTTTAGCTCTCCTTTAAGTTACTAATTGATTCAAGCTAAAATTTTATCTATAACTTCAGGACTGATTATAAAGATTGTACAGCAGAATAAAAATGATTGCTCATTTGGGATTATCTCTTGTCCTTGGTATATATTGAAACAAGTGCAGAGATATTTTTGCCTGAGCTTTTGTTCTATAGCATCAATGATCAGAAAGAAGAAATAAAGAAGAATAAAGAAAAACTTGGTAAGTTTTTAAATACTGATAAAATTTTATTATTTTGGGCTAAAATTTTTGTTTTTTGCAAAATTCTTTAAAAAAACTACTATTGAGAAAATCAGTCATTCTCAAAATATAAAATCCTCCCTTCATATCAAAATATGTTTCTTCTCTGTTGAGGCATATGATCGATAGATGTCATATCGAATGTACTAAATTTTTGGTCCGACGTCTGTGAACTTCTATTTGGGAACCACGTAAACGCATCAATATTTGTTATCTATTATTTTTCTTCATTGTTGAAGCATACGATAAAAAGATCATAACATGTCATTTTTCATATCGCATATATTACATTGTATGAGTCCTCGAGCCATGCGTCTCTTTGGCTGATATTGAATCAAGGGCTGATAATACATGAGATATGAAAAATGTCATGTAATAATCTGATAATATTATATATCTGATACATTATAATTAGCTGAACAAAAATATTCATTATTGTTTTTTCTCTCAATCGATTTATGACTTTTGAACAACAGTTTACTCCTGCTGATCCCTTTACTTAACTGTATCTCGTTCGAGTATTTGAAATTGAATTTTAAATAGGTTAAAAATTGAATACGTATGCATATAATCGTTTACTATTCGAAGCATTTTTATGACTTCAAACAAATACATTGATTTAAAGAACTACAATCAATTGGCGTAAAATGTTAAATATCTCTCCATGTACTGCAGGTGTATTACCGAACAACTTTTTTAATTCTTTGAATATTTTAACTGACTGCAAGATATGTATTGCAAACATATAACAAGAGCAAATCTTACATAATACGTTATAACAATGAATCAGGTTACTTGCTTTACATTCAAATAGCCAATGGTAAGGCATGAATCAGTTGTAAATATAACGGAATTAGATGAGACTGTCATACAAAAGTGAGTGGTTTGGCTCTTTAAACCCAGGTTTAATCAACCGTTTCCTACATTTGAGAATGCCTGTACGAAGTCAGGAATATGACAGTTGTTGTCCATACGTTTTTGATGTGTTTTGTCATTTGATTTTGCCATGTGATTAGGGACTTTCCGATTTGATTTTCCTCTGAGTTCAGTATTTTAGTGATTTTACTTTTATTTTGTCATACACTTAGGGTTTCCAGATGGCTTCCCCACTAGCGATTTTTTTTCAATGGAAGTTATTTCAGTTAAAGAATTTCTAGTTTGTATGCCGGTGCTCGAATGATCCTCCTATTAATGTCATATAAAAAAGAAGATGTGGTATGATTGCCAATGTGAGAACTATTCACAAAAGACCAAAATGACACAAACATTAACAATTATAGGTCACCGTACGGCCTTCAACAATGAGCAAAGTCTATACGCATATAGTCAGCTATAAAAGGCCCCGATAAGACAATGTAAAACAATTCAAACGAGAAAACAAACGGCCTTATTTATGTAAAAAAAATCATGTCTGAATCCTATTCCCGGAAATTTGCTGCAGTGTATTTCCTTATTACCTTCTATCCAAATTTCGACCATTTTGTCGTTGGAACCGACCATATAATAGTACTATAAGAACAATATATAATAACTCACCAGGATTTATTAAGGTAACAATGAAATTATACACTAAATACAGTTATAATATTGAAAATCAATGCAATCAAAATACGATCATCACATGTGGTAAAGAGTCAGTATGTTTCATTATGTGTATTACGTCATAGGTTCGAGATAAGGTTTCATTTAAACATGGACTGGTTCAGTAGTATATATGTGTGTTAAACACCACACCTTCCACGGTACACTTTCAAGCGACACCCGTGTACTTCTACTGATCAATGTTAGCATAACAATTGTAACAGTTTGATCAACGTTCTTTTCTGTCCTGGTTAACAAAACCAATCTGATGTTCAGTAGTTGTCGTTTGTATGTGTGATTCATTAGTTTTTCTCGTTTCTTGTTTTTTTATATAGTTTAGGACGTTGGTTTTCCCGTTTGAATGGTGTTACTTTTGTATTTTTACAGACCCTTTAGAGCTTTCTGCTTGGTGTGAGCCAAGGATCCGTGTTGAAGACCTTTCTGTTTATTTTTACAAATTGTGACTTGGATAGAGAGTTAGGCTCATGGCTATGCATACATCTTCTTATATATATATATATATATAAAAGTATGACATTAAATGACTAGGCTGTAAATACTTTCCGAGTGGAAATAACTTTTCACCATCTTAATTCATACCAATGTCCTTCTTTCGGGAACACTATTTAGATTTGCTTTCAACATAATACGTTCTTTGTAGTTCTTCCTACATTTCAAAATTAAACTACTTTTATTGATTTGACCTTTCTTCAGTGCAAACTTTTAGCAAAACAGTCTTGTTAAATGTTCTCTTGGTTGCATTGCTTGACCCATTTTATTTTGATGTCATTTGAACAAGTTTATTCCCCTCCAAAAAACCAGACCCTATACTTCAAGGGGGGAATCTACGTCATCAATTTTTTTTTTGGTTGCTGCCTTACAACATCTTTACCGCCTATTTTATCAACACATGAACATGTCCGAATTTTTTATTGTACTCTGGGAAAAAACTTGATACTCACAAATATCCGTCATTATGGTCGAAAAACGTTATATTTTTGAAAATACAAACAGGATGTCTGCAACACATCGAATATCGAAGGATGTCGGGGACACATGTACTAATATATTTGGTATCTTTCGTCCCTCTTTTTTTTAACAAAATGAATGTAATTATCCTTTGATTTTATCATCCATTATAAAGATACGATTAAAAAAAAACAGGATTAATTTTCCTTGCTTGCTTCCATTTCATGCACTCAATTTTAGGATTCAATTTTTGTAAATATTCGGAAAAGTTTTAGAAGGTGAATATTAGATTTCGTTTCAGTTAAGCCAGGGGTTCCACAGGGGTCAATTATTGGACCAAGTCTTTTTGATACTATATAATATACTATACTATAGGGAAGAACAAAAAAAATGCGAAAGCAAATTAACAGATGTAACATTGTTGGGTTGATGTTTAGACATTTCATCTGGCCATATATTTACAGGGTGTTTAATAAAGGCAACAGTAGTATACCGCTGTTTGAAATTCATAAATCGAGAAATAAAAACATATCCTGGTCACAAACTTAAACTCAGGGAAACGCATCAAATATACTAGTAAGAGGAAAACTACGACACAACAGAAATACAACATTAAAATGTAACACACACAAAAACGAACCATTATATAACAATGGCAATTTTCTAGACTTGGTACAGTACATTTTAACGGTGAATTGAATTGAAAAAACTTGCTGCCAAATATTATCCATCCAAGTTTCCAAAAGTGTTTTGTACTGTCCATGTAACGCATTTCACAAGTGTTTGAAGTGCTGAAAAAGTTAACCAATTCATAAGAGAAACGCAATATTGTCAAGGGGAAATTTTCCGTCTGATACAACTTTGAAGAACTTAACGATGAAATCAGCAAAATTGTTTTGATTATGAACTGCAGGAGCAAGTGCTATCAATTCTTGCAGTTTGTCATATTTTGGGGGATCCTTTATTTCATGTTCCATTTTATGTAACATGTCGTTTTGAAGTTGTACAAGTCTACTGGCGGATTTGTTGAAATTTCTTTAGTGATTGACATTGGGTGAAACTATTTTTTTGCCAGGCGTTTTTATTTTGATGACAAATGAGGATTTCCATGGTTTTTTTTTTACGGATGGCGATTAAGTGGGCGATCTGGTCGGCTGGTCAACATCAGGTGGTATTCGCGATCGTTTCCGCCTGCACACGTTTAAGTTTGGTTTGCGTCTTGTCATGACCATTAATTTAATCTGAAAAATAAGAAACATAGCAAGGGCTTCCTGATCATTTGTATTACAGAAAAAGCCCACAGACGGGTTACTGGTGGACTGAACGGAAAGGTTTTGTCTAGTTTTCTTTTAGATGTGGTTGCTTTATTATCTATTCTCTAATGTGAGGTTCGTTTTTCTGCTTTATTCAACTTTGTCATGTACAGTTTTAAGTTGCAAGATTTGTGCCAACATGCCTTTTGGTCAATGAAAGACGGTGCTATTCCAGATCCCTCATCTAAGTTTACAATGCACACATTAATGCCTTCAGGCATCAATCGTAATTCATGAAACTTCCTAATATTGTCAGCTAAAGATTGATATCCTGCACCAACATTGAGACGTTTAGAATCAAATGGGCTTATAAGTTTTTCATCTATAATTTCATGGCATATGATGCAATTTGCCCAATCAATATTATTTGATTTAGTTGGTTTGTCATATTCTACACTTGATACCCTGAATATCCTTTCAGTAGCCATGTTGTAAGAACTATGACCGTAAATTGGTTTATATATTCCTTGTGAATAACTTCTGTATGCCATACGCGTGTTTCGTCTACAAATGATGTATCAGTGATATTTGAATCGAAACAGTTAAAAAGACAAACAAAATGTATGTTAAGCACAGAGATTTGTTGATTGTTAATAGCGTTCTAGATATACACGATATAGTTTCTGATGATAAGACTTTTGGCGGCCATTTTGAATTTGTCGGCCACTAAGGAATTATCTTTGATTGTTCAATATTCAGAAAAAAATAATTAGCATCTTAACTAGCATATGCAAAGTGTTGTGATTTTATTTTCAAATGATCAATTATACCATTTTTTTGGGACTCTGCCTCATGACTGTTGGCAGCCATTTTGAATTTGTCGGTCATTATGGAATTATTTTTGATTGTTGCATATTCAGAAAAGATTAATAATCATCATAACTAGCAATATGCAAAGTTTTGTTCTTAAATTTTCAAATGATAAATAATACTCAATTTTTAGACTCTGCTTCATGATTGTTGGTAGCCATTTTTAAATTGGCGGCCATTGTGGAATTTTTTTGATGGCTCCATATCCAAAAATGTTTATAAGCATCATAACTAACACTGTGCAAAGATTCATGCTTTTACCATAAAGTGATCAATTGTCCCAAAATATTGGACTTGGCTGCTGGACTAATACAAATACAAAATTAATGTAGCTGAAACAGATGTCAAGTCACAGTGACTCTGGAGAGTAAACAGATAGTGGTTTAAGATTTACACATAATTGATTGATGTCTGCATTATGTCAAATTGCCTAGTTAATCTATAATACTAAAATTACGAGGTCCAATTTGTCAGCTTTATCAGAAAATACACATACATGTAGGTATATAATTTAATTCAGTCACGGACCCGCGATATCACGGGTGTGTTCTAGTACATTATAAGTTTTAATTAACTCCCGTCTGGATAATATCCGTTGCGGAGCTGTTCTATAACTGGAAGTATATACATATAAAAGAAGAAGAAGTACTGGTCGTTACTTTCCCCTATTTTAATTTTCAACTCAACTAAAAGACAATCAGAACTACTTGGCCTTTCTGGTTGCACTAAGAAATAACCTCGTATGCACTAGGCGGATAAATCGCACTAGTTTGTAAATCACGTGCAATTATTTCATATCACATGACATGAAAATGGGCGATCGACCACCATACCTGTGCTGTCAATAATGAACCAATTACAAATGATCAACTTATAAAAACTCCAACTGCTAAGAACAGTTAGAAGAGATTGGCCTCAACACCAGCATCAGAATTGAGATTCAGATTAACACCCCAAAAAAACCAGTTATTTCATCTCTGGTCCGTTCATTCGAGAAGTTGAATACTCATACTAGTCTAACATTAAAGGAAAGATCAGGTGTTCTAGACGTCGGATTGATTTTGACAATGGCCATGACCATTCATATAAAAAGGATTCACCTTCATGTGACATCTGACAAATCAGTGACCAAGGTAGCAACCTGATTGAGGCTTTACTGTGCCAAAGTTATTGCAATGCATAGCGAGAATGGTCGAGTAGTTAAGATTGAATTTAAAAGAATCTTTCAAAGTAAAAAACCCAATTCAATTTGAAGACGGAATAATCAGAGTCTAACAAATAAGGTACGTTGATTTCTACATATTTTATATAAATTCTATGAGGATATTAAAATTCGATTGCTTAGTTTGCCATTTACACTGTTGATATTCAAAACTGCAGGTTGAAACTTTATTATCTGCAGTACTTATTATTGAATTGAGATAGACTAGTGTTGGTTTTACAGTCTGACTTGTATGGTTGGAAATAGCAAGATAACGGCATGGGGAACTCGTTTATGACAATATTGGTAGAGTCAGCCTTTTCAATACAGGAGGTCGATCACTGTGAATGCAAGAAAGGTTTAAGGGACAGTGCAAAGATTTTAAATTCGCTTCCCGTGTACAGGTTCATGCAAGTGTGATGACGATTGTGCCTGATGGATTGCAGAAAAAAGAGTTTACCGACACAAACTGGATGAATAGATGTCTTATTGAATACAACACTCAGCTACTGTATGTATTTACTTTCAATTGTACTCATCTGATATATTTATATTTGTAAATATTGCATCGTTCTATTATCTTGTTTTATCATTTTTGTTATTTCGGCCGCCATCTTTGAAAAAACCGGAAGTTTTCATATCATTTTTTTGTTACAAATGGTCTAAAGATAATGTGTACAAAGTTTCACTGTTTTACAACCTTGTGTTCGATTTAGTTTAGAATTTTTGCAATTTTGTCCGCAATCTTGGAAACAACTATTTTTTCCAGGTTGGCTTTATATCTTTCTTTTGCTAAACAGTGTGTTAGGAGCTTCTACACCAAATTTCATGCTTTTACCACATTGTGCAGGGTTTTTCCCCTGATTTTTCCTGGACTTGAAAGGAATACAATCATAATAAACAGTAATGAGAAATTTGTTACCAAAAAAGGAAGGAAGCTATATGTTCAACTTATTATATTATTTCATATTTTTAAAGAATTTTCGTGAAATAATCACAGTAATTTAATTTGATAAACACATATTTAATTTGAACACCTCAATGCAGTCATAATTTCCCTGTAACCTTGACTAGATTTTGATTAATACCTTGTGTATTTATTAAAAGCAACAGAAAGAATAATGATGGACATTTAATGTAGATTGTGACATTTTTCAAATTGCAGCATCACATATACGTAAAATTTCGCAGTACAGCACTTGCATTCAGCCAAATAAACCAATTTCAATACAGGAATCAGTTGTTACTGGTTGAACTAGTAAAGGAGGAGGTTTTTTTTTTATAATGGAGACCTGTTCAAGAATTTTCACAAGAACCGGCATTTCAAAACTTCGCCTCATGGTTAGAACAGCATAAACCATGTGTCTTACCAGCTCATAATCGTAAAACATTTGATGATCGCTGATTACTTTACAGTTTGACAAAATTTACCTTCTTCGGAGAGTTGACAAAATGTTTGTGGTTTTTGTAGATACTTTGCCATTGTTTAAAACGACCTACCCAGATTTGCCTAGCTATAAACAAAATACATTTTTTAAAGATGTAATGCAAAACTGATTACATTGCTTATAACGCAAATGAGGATGTTGAAGGCTCTTAACGTTTTGTTAGCCAATATGAGAGTATGAATTCCCTAATGAAGTTCGACAATGTCAGTAAAATAGATCAAAAAACTTTTACATTCTTGATTACACAAAAAATTGGTCATGGAGAACAGACGATGTTATGACCAAATCATGATTCACATTAAATCACATGTATCATGCATTTGAAAAGGAAGTAGAGGATAGAATTCGGGAACTATCATAAGAAAAGAGACGAGACGGGTCCCCAAACTTACAAAGAACAGAAAGATAATTATGAAGTTACTTGGATCTTTCAATAGACAATAAATACATATATCTTTATTATATTGATCTTATATATAATGTGCTCTACTTGTTCTATAATTAATGTCAATTAGTATTATGTTAATTTTTTTTTATAATAAATAGATACAACTAAATTTTACCGTTGTTACCATGGGTAAGTCTTTATTTTGATGGCATGATAATTAAACAATCTTCTATGAACACCTGATTTAATAATTCCCGCCCACAATAGTAATGCTTTAAATTCCGTGTTTCCGATACTACGTGTGTCTGTATACCCATCATTGTGTGCATCCGTCCGTCCTGAATCATGTTAATGTTTTGGTGAAAGTGGTCAAAGAAGATGTTAGTCAAATCGACATGAAACTACGAGTACATATATTCCAAAAGATGAGCGACGAGTTCTTTCTAAAAGAAGCACGAAAGAGACCAGAAGGGACGATCAAACTCATAAATCGAAATAAACTGGCAACGCCATGGCTAATAATGAAAAATACGAACAGACAAACAATAGTACACATGACACAACATAAAAAACGAAAGAATAAACAACACGAACCCCAACAAAAACTAGGGGTGAGCTCAGGTGCAAGCAGATCCTGCTCCACATGTGGCACCCGTCGTGTTACTTATGTGATTACAAATCCGGTAATAGTCTAATGTACATGCCAAGTCAGTGTTGCAAATTTGTGGACACCTATTCTATTTCATTCTTCTTCACGTATCCTTTTGTAAAGACATTTTGAAACTCCATAAAACTAACTGATTTATTATCTGGTCCTGATACTGGTTCAGAATATTGATTGATTGTTGGTTGCTTAAAGTCCAGTGGCAAATATTTCATACAAATTTAGGACGAGAACAAGTTAACAATAAATACATTTGGTAGGTCTTGTAATGACAGAGGCCATCCGGGATGATGGTAGGGGAAATTTGGACTGGCACTGGAAAATGAGGGTATATTGGATAGGGACAGTAATTTGGCCTTGCTACATGCCACCTACGGGCCCCTCACAAGGTTGTTGCAATAATCCATAACGTTTAAAGAGCGTCGCACTCTCTTTACACAAGACATCTGATTTAACGTCCCCATTCTGACCGGACGTGGCTGCAAACTGGAAACATCCCGCACGGTCAACCGGACGCCCCACTTTGTCAGGCGTTTAACTACTTCTTGTAAGAAGACCAAGTGACCATATTTCGTTTCCCTAGTCTGCTTCATTATAAATAAGAAGATGTGATATCAGTGCCTTTTAAATGGGTGTCTTCCAGAAAACCCTGCAAAATCCAAAAAAAAAATATGAAAGGAGTGGTGATTTCAGCTGATTTTGGGTTCCTAACAAAGTATTAAGTACATCTAATAGACCCATAGTTGAACAATGACAATATAGGGCAAATACAATAAATACAGGGTAATTTTATATTGGTACCAACTTTGCTTGAAATCTTGATGAAAATGGACATTTTTTTTTATTGAATTGTTTCTAGTATATTACATGTCAAATCTTTTTGTTATGCCTTAAAATTTAGATTTTAAACTTAAGTTAAATACAAGTTGAATATCAAGTCGCCTTTCATTTTTTTAGTATTTCTATTGAAAAAAAGATTTTTTTCTCACAAATTTGATTGGAGCTTGCACTTCAATTGTCCATACATCGTCAAAAGTCACTTAAAATGAAACACTTGAATTATTTGGTCAAATGTTATGGTTCACTATATAAAAAAATCCTGAACCGGAATTCCGTTGCAAATTAATTAAATTTTTGGAATAAAAATTAAAAAATCTGAAAAAAATATACCTTCGATTACTTCCCTTTGTAAAACTCTCCAAACACAAGGTAGATTTGCTGTTTACATTAGGAGGTAAATAAACAAATGAGCATAAGGACATAATTTCAAGGATGGATAATGGTTGAGAAAGGAGAGTTGTATTTTCGATGACAACTGTGAATCAGACAACCTATATATTTTAAGAAAATGTAGGAAAGATACCACCAATCATTTAAGATTTTTTAAAATGTGGCACAGACATTACAATATACCAGAATCATTGCCACTACACGAAATCCCAGATTTGAAGAGGTATGCAAATGTTATGTAAATGTATTCAGAGACCGACATTTACATATATTTATAAACCGCTGCATTTAGTTTATCTTGTCTTTACATGTTGTAAATATTAATATTTCTTGTGCTATACCCTCCTATGGGCGGTTATGAGAGACCGCGGTTTATAAAATATATTAACACCTAATCAAACCATTTTGCAGTTAAAAATTTATATATATTTATGACCGTCGCAAAACTTTTGCAAACTTATGTATTTGTATACCTCTGCAAATGGAAATCTTTGTGATGTATTTTTCTATGATGTAAATTTATCCGCAAATGTGTTTCTTTGTCTAGGTAGCAAAGCATCATCATTCAAATGATTTTATATGGGTTATAAAGTGTAAGGTGCATCTACATTTTCCTGGTATGTAAACCAATTCAAAACGAGAACTTTATAGGGGGTGTAAAGCATCATTTCCTTTAATCTACAGAGACCTGTCAGATGTATTGTAAAGGAATAACTTTGTTAGTCTTTATTGTCGGCTGAAATGTATGTCAAATCAGAACATATCAAAAGCCTTTGAACATATTTCGAAATGTATGGTAAATACATGGATTTGCAGACAATTTGTTTAACTGAGAAATGTGGTCAAATGATAATATCAATGACATGTGTAAATATATTGGGCATATGTAACTTTAAATACATATGCAAAGAAATGATAAAGAAAGATATTTCAGACAGCTAGAAATGTATGTGTAAATATAATGGGCATATGTAACTTTAAATACATATGCAAAGAAATGATAAAGAAAGATTTTTCAGACAGCTAGAAATGTATGTGTAAATATATTGGGCATATGTAACTTTGAATACATATGCAAAGAAATGATAAAGAAAGATATTTCAGACAGCTAGAAATGTATGGTAAATAGATATATTTGCTTTTAATTTGCTACTATATTTGAAAGGTGCAGAATATATTGACAAATATTTCCATAGCTTTAGTGGTCAAGCTATGATATGACAAATATAGCTGCTTTGTGGTTGGTTTTGGCATATTGGTAATATCATTTATTATACATGTATTTTAATAATTTCGTTTTAATAAAAAATTTAAAAAAGTCGGTTCTACATAATCGGTTATTGATCTCTTCTCGAGCTCTGTTTGGTGTACTGCGTAAATTTCTTTATCCATCAAAATCTTGTTTCTCGGTAAGTTATGATGGTTCATTCGCATAAAACGATCGTTTCCTTCGAGTATCGCTTTGAAACTTCTGGAATTGCACGAGTCATAATTCACTCTGTTTATAAAACATATATATATATACTACAATATGTATTATATATGTTACTGCAGAGACATATATACTATATATATATAAGTACGTCTGAAATTGCGAAAGCAAATTTACAGATCTAACATTGTTGGGTTGATGTTTAAGACGAGTTGTACTATATGTATATATATATATATATATGTCTCTGGTTACTGGTAGTTATAATACATATATACAAATTAAGCCTGAACAATTTTAGATATGCGGCCTCATTTTAAATTTAAATCGGTACCATTCGGAAGGTTATCGATCGATTTATCAAGTTTTTATAAAAAGTCCAAGTTTCTGAAATAGAAATATTCCTTCATCGGTAGATTAGTTGTCACATAATATTTGACACAAAACACATCTTGAGAGAATGTTTTTTAAGAATCGGCTAGTTTGCACACATACTTAAACGTTAAATCTATTGACGAATATTTCAGTTTTGTAATATTAGTTTTCCTTATCCATTAAGTCCAGTCACGAGATGTTGAACTCCGTGTGCTTCATGAAGCTCTCTCTGAAAAAACTTTCTTGTGTGTGAGAATGAAAGTTAAACACTACAAACAAAGAACCAGTGAGTCACGTGTCATAATTGACACACAATTTACCAATGAAATCAAACAAAATCGATAGATAATATCATTCCATCGACGAGATGTCGCCCTTCCTCCGATCAACGGGGTTTATCAGCAGTTAAATGTGACAATTATCACCTTTTACAGAAAGATCTGGTCCGAAAAGATCAATAGAAGACCACCGCTAGTATCAATATCCATCAATAAAAGGCACAAACAATTATCATTTCTTTATGATTAATAACATCATACATTGTCTTAAAACAATGCTCCCGTTGTCATTAATTGTGTTGTTTTTAAATACGCAAAACTAAAATAAGTTATCAGTTATTCGATATCTCATTTATCGCCCCAGCTCCCATATGTACTTTGACAGGAATCATATTTTTTCTGTCATGATAAATAAGTTGTTTTTTTTATTTTTTTTTTTATTTTTTCTGCAATAATTACATTAAACATACTTTGCATACTTTTTAATTGAAATAACATTGAAACAAGAATCGATGTGACAAAGTCATTTTGTTTTAACATAATTCAAGAAGATTTGTAAACGACAAATACATATTACAATTACTCTTCAATCTTTTGAATCTCTCTCTGGCAAATTTCAAACAAAAGAAAAGTATATAAAACATCTTTTAGGCTCGGATCAGCATCTCAAAAACTTACAGGTCTACAGAACATAAACTGTACACACAACACAAAAAACAAATGACAGTCATAATACAAGTACATGTAACTTACTCAAACAGAAGGTACAAAAACCTATCTTACAAAAAAAAACATGGAAAACATATCTTTAAAAGATATAAGGCAATTGTACCCTGTACAACAAGACGAAGTCTAGACTTATAGTTTTAGCGGAAATGTATATGATTCGTGTTTGAACAAAGCAATATCTTGCACTTCTTTCTTAGACATATTTTACGCAAAGTCTTAAAATAACTACATGTCTTATTTGTCCTTTAACAGTGGAAACATATATCATTGTACTTGCTTTCCATACAGGCGGGAAAAAAAGAAAGAGGGGCAAAATACATAAACTATCGTTATAGTTAAATCGCATTGATAAATGTTTAAAACTTTAAATAAGTTGATATATTAAAGAATATTTTCCAATAAAAAGATAAAACAAAAAAAGTGACAAGCCTCTGTGTCTATGAATATATCAAGGCACATTTCTAATTTTCAATCTTTAACTTGCATCATGCTTTGGTACCTGGCGGATATAAGTATTCGTCCCATTGGCTATCATACAACATCTTTTTTTTTACGTACAACTCTTCCGTTCACGATGTTGTAATACCTAGTATGCAGGTTGAACTTCAATTTAGAGGTTTATCTATTGAAGCTGTAGTTCTTTGGGTACCAAGCGTGACCTTTAGAATTTAATTACTATAATTTTTAATTAGTTAATTATGCAAGTTGCAAATCTGGCAGAATCTATCGATGCCAATGCCTATATATATTCAAATAACTATTCAAAGTGTTCATAAATCAAAAGTCACTGTAAAGAATGCTACCAAAATATAGTGTGTTCAATTGTAAAAAGAAATGTTATATATAGTGAATTGCTTTTGGCAAAAGACGCACACTCATTTCACGATTGTATCTACTTATAATCAATGCACATAAGTTATGGACTAGTACTGCACCCGTGTTAACTAGCATTGGTGGTCGCATGTCATTGTCCAGATACATTTGTACTAGCAATAGTGTTTTTTTTATTGTAATTTTGTGTGTGTGTTTTTTTGTTTTTCTTTGAGGGGGGTGGGGGGGGGGAGGCTGTAAAATACTGCTTTCCTGTGATGCATCGGCTTGTTAAGTTTGGTGAACTTATGGTCTAGTTTGTTAGGACAACAGTTGTGCGCTCGAAAAAAAAAATGCAGTTGCTATTTTCATCAACTAAGATAAATATTGGGATGCCCCTGACCACTATTACAATTTTTCAGTAAAAAAAGAATGTTGACACACATCATATGCTATGAGAATTCAAAGGCGATTCCAGTAGATCAAATAAAAATTAACCGACCGTTCCGAGAAGGATAAAGAGTACTCTAAGGGTTGCAAGCGCAACATGAGTTTAAGGTCTGTCAATCCTTCTAAGATTGCTACTAGATACACTCTTAGCAGATAAGAATAATCTTTAGCACTAAGATTGTGCCAAAACTAATTTATGACAGACTGAGTGCTTCGTTTTTATCAACCAAGTTTCATTAACCATTTACACAAAAAAATAAGTTTGAATGTTAACAACACAAAGACAAAAGTACAGAAATGAAAAATGCCAGAGAAAATAATATATTCCAAATCTATTTGTTCCTATGAATTACGGCGCTTCTTTCTTTAAAGAGTCATAGGATAAAAGAGGGTCTAGAAAAGGAGGGAGGTGGGTGTTCTTTAATTCTTAATATTATTTACGCCATGTTTTCTTTATTCTATACAAATTTTGCACGTTATTCTCTATTCTTTATATTCTAGAAGCCCACTATTCTTTATTCTTAAATTGTTAGCCTATCTTTTTCTTTTCTATTCTTTATTTTTTTTCATTTTCAATGCAGTTTCGTGTTCCCCTGCAAGTTGTCAATTTTTCTTTGTATTCCACAGCTGTGTACTAATATCAAGATAACACGATACTGAATGGCATATCTCCCGATTTCTAAATTTTTTTAACACACTTTTACTTTGAATCGAGTTACATCGGAATGAAACAGATATTTTGTCTAGTGCTGTAGACTACATGTATATATTTATAGTTGGGATCCCGCTAACATTTTAACCCCGCCACATTATTTATGTATGTGCCTGTCCCAAGTTAGGAGCCCGTAATTCAGTGGTTGTCTTTTGTTGATGTGTTACATATTTGTTTTTCATTCATTTTAAAATAAATACGGCTCTTAGTTTTCCCGTTTGTTTTACATTGTCTTTGCGGGGCCTTTTATAGCTGACTATGCGGTATGGGCTTTACTCATTGTTGAAGGCCGTACGGTGACCTATATAGTTGTTAATTTCTGTGTTATGTTGGTCTCTTGTGGAGAGTTAATTGTCTCATCGGCAATCATACCACATCTTCTGCGGGTCCCCAATTGCGGCTTCAGTTTTTCCCGACAACTGTGGGTATGGTTGCCTTATACTTCAAATGGAATTATTTATGCAGTCTTTGTAAGAACCAACCAAATAGTTTTCACAAGAATAACATGACAGGTACCTAATTGTCAATTAAGCATCGTCCAAAGATGAAAATAACTTGATACTAGAGACTTTTAATATTAGGAACGATTTTAAAGATATCGTGTCACGATCTATACTCTCATCATATCTAAATATACGGCGCTTACAATCAATACTTAGTGTCGTTCAAATGTTACCGCAATATTTAAAAAGATCTGCCGCAGATTGTATTATTTCGTTCCCCCGAGAAAAAAAATCTATGTTTACTTGATTCTTTAAAAAGCCCCCGGCTGCGTCCTAAGGTTCCATTCACGAAAATTTCATATCCGCGTTTGAAACAAATGTCGGTTTACTAACATTCAAAAACAATTTCGTGACTTATACTGAACCGATAATATAAAGTGATAATACATGAAATATCCGGCAAACTTTCTACTCCGTCTACCTCTATGTCGAAAAATAACGGACACAAAAATACCTCGTTGCGCTGAAAATAAGTTTGTTGAAGTTCAAACTTTTCTTTGACAAGTTTTTTTTGTAGTTTTCACAGTAATATATTCGTTCATTAATGAATTGGCAGCATCATCCGAAACATATTTTGTCCGTAAATTTTAAAGAAGCCTCTTTAGTGCTATAAGATGGAAAAGCAAAAGAAATGCTGGTACAACACTGGACACTTTTAATTTGCAAAACACTCATTTGCAAATCCGCCGCCGCCTCAAACAAGAGCTACAATGTCATGAATATAACCAAAATGTGCGGAATTACATGGGATTCAATAATTTCATTGGTTTTCTATTGTTACTAGCATATTTATTTTGATATTTGATTTATAAAAACATGGGATTTTCAATATCCCATGGGACAGGGCAAAATCCCATGGGATTGACCATTATCCCATGGGATTTTGGTTAAATCCCATGGGATTTTTTTTGGTCCCATGGGATATTTGTTGTCCCATGGGACAAAAAAAATCCCATGGGATTTTTATTATCCCATGGGATTTTCAATATCCCATGGGACAAAATAAAATCCTATGGGATTAAAATTATAAATATATATATATTAATATAAAGTTATGTGTATGTTACAGTGAATGCTGTTTGGTAGTAAATGTTTTAAATGTATACAAGTTTTTTTATATTTTTTATATATACATATATATATATTTTTTTAATTTTGTCACAAACATGTTTTTTATTTGTTTATATAACAATAAAGATTATTCTTATTTTGGAATGTATACTAATATTTACAGTCAAAGAATAAAGTCCGTTCACTGAAACAAAATGATGAAATGTCTAAATAAATGAAAAAATATTGTTTTGAAATCTTTGTCTTGTTTATTCTATTATGAAAAATAGAACTGAAAAAATATTTTATATTCTGACTGAATAGTTTACTCTTTTCATGAGGTAAGATTTTCTTTGTTATAGTTTCATTGCAATACTTGCATATGCAAACAATTTGAATTATATATACTTTTGTTGTGTACATAATAGTATGCTTATATTTGCAAATTTATAATATAAACACTTTTTGTTAAAGTTTTTGTTTTCTTTATTCACAATTTTCTATGTACAATTATTCAGTCCACTATATAAGAGTGAAGTCAATAAATAATTTCATTCACTAGAATACTCCTGCAATTCTTAGACAAAACATTTTTTTCAATCTGTTCTTCCAAGATCTTCCTCTGTACATCTTTATTGAATGGAGAGATTCAAATGAGAAGACGAAGCAAGTTTATTTGGACAACAACATTCTAATATTTTGTTCATTCGTTCCATCGATCTTTCAATTGATAATTATATTGTTGTATTCATATGATCAAGTTCTTGTGCATCAATGATCGTGATGATATGACTCCTTTTTGTTTATAGTCATCATGTTGAAATTTCCTCTTTCAAATAAATGTAGGAAAAAACATGTTCCATTTCAAATTAATAAAAAAGTCGCACTATGGAGGAAAGTATCAGCTTTAAGTTTTCTGTTCAGTATTGATCTGTGAATGATGACCATGAAAATCGAGATGTCTGACCTACAAATACACAAACTCAAAAATTATCAGTGAAGAGATCAATAAAATGGCTATTTTATCATGTTTATGATTATTATGATAAACTTTCATTTGAATATTCAAGTACTAAATTACAGAAATTGCTTAACTTTTACAATAGTTTAGTTAAAGTACAGCTTATTTAAAAATTATAATAAACAAGAATTCGTCTAAAGTACACGAATGCCCTACTCGCACTAGCATTTTCCATGTTCAATGGACCATGAAATTGGATAAAAAATATAATAAGGCATTAAAATTAGAAAGATAATATCATAAGGAACATGTGTACTAAGTTTCAAGTTGATTGGACTTCAACTTCAACTTCATCAAAAACTACCTTGACCAAAAACTTTAACCTGAAACATGCACTTTCATTTTCTATGTTCAGTGGACCAAGAAATTGGGGTCAAAAGTTTAATTTGGTTTAAAAATTAGAAATCTAATATCATACGGAACATGTGTACTTAGTTTCAAGTTGATTGGACTTCAACTTCATCAAAAACTACCTTGACCAAAAACTTTAACCTGAAACATGCACTTTCATTTTCTATGTTCAGTGGACCGAGAAATTGGGGTCAAAAGTTTAATTTGGTTTAAAATTTAGAAAGATCATATCATAAGGAACATGTGTACTAAGTTTCAAGTTGATTGGATTTCAACTTCATCAAAAACTACCTTGACCAAAAACTTTAACCTGAAGCGGGTCAGACGGACGAATGGACGGATGAACAAACAGACAGACAGACGGACGAACGGACGCACAGACCAGAAAACATAATGCTGCTCAACTATCGTAGGTGGGCCATAAAATTAAGGCCACCGATGAGTTAAAAAAGATATTACATTTCTTATGCCAAAAAATGGCATTTTTGCACCAAAGGGAGATAATTTGGAGCTTTTTCAATGATATATACATTTTAAAAGTCATCTGGGGCCAAACCGAATTGATTGTTTGAATGATTTGGTGTACCATATGAAAATGAGTTATGAAAAAAAAATATTAAATATTTTCCTGAAACTGTTATACCCAAGAGCCTTCTTAAATGTCATTTGATCTCTATTGGAGAAATGTCTCATTGGAAATCAGACTGCTTAGTGTTTCTTTTTTATATCAACCCAGCCATATTATACCTGTCCAATATCAGGAGCTTGTACATAGTTCAGTGGTTGATGTTGGTTCATATCTGTCATTTTTATTTTTCCTAATTTTTTGTTTTTATAAATTAGTCTGGTATATTTGACGTTTGAATTGATGCTCTGTTTCAAATTTGGTTAGTGTTGTCTTTTATAGATTACTATAACATGTATAGGGTATGGGTTTTCTCATTACTTACACATGTTACAGGTCATCAATGGCCTCTAATGAGTAATTACAATGCTTACATCCACTAAATTGAACTCTGATGGATAGTTTTCTCTTTCATCATACCACATCTTATTTTAATAAATAATTAATCATTATTCAAGGACAAAAACTTTTATAACAGTGGACTTACCATTTAGGCTTTGTTGAACTCTGTAAATCTTATTTTATTGATAATTTCTTCTGTTTATAGTTTCCCCTTTATCTTTTATGTTCTTGCCCTACACATAAAAGAGTAAACATCATTTAATGACAAAAATAACTACTATTACATAATTAGTAGGCAACTGAAAATTTTGCCTTATTTGTATATAACATCAACTTACTCATCATTCTTGCTGTTCAATATCATGAATATTATCATTATTCTATGAATCAGAGGTCACAGTAAAATTAACCTTGGCAGGCAGACATTTTTTTTATATGATACCTTGTAGTCATTCCATACAACAACAAGTAGACCTATGCTTAGAAAAACGGATAAAATGACAAAACCAAGAAAACTTATCATGGACCAAAGAACAATAAAATGCGGTCATGGTTTATATATGAATCTGCC
Organism: Mytilus edulis; assembly: GCF_963676685.1. Taxonomy (NCBI): domain Eukaryota; kingdom Metazoa; phylum Mollusca; class Bivalvia; order Mytilida; family Mytilidae; genus Mytilus; species Mytilus edulis. The sequence goes on along the minus strand of NC_092354.1, from coordinate 76,053,205 downwards.
ATTCAGACATGCACACCTTACAATTGTTTCATATCTACCAAATATAATCTACCTGTTACTTTTGATAAACTGACAAAACAATGCAGTGTTTCATAAATTCATTGACCAATGAACCATGAAAATGAGGGCAAGTTCATATAAAATATGGCCGACAGATATGTGCATCTTACAATTATTCCATTCACTAAATAAAGGGGCCTTATTGCTTACAGTATCCGGAAAAAAGACCAAGCCACAAAAACTAAACATTTTCAAAGTTCCTTATACCCTGCCAATTTGTTAAGGATGAGCCTGTTCCAAGTCAGGATCCTATAATTCAGTGATTGTCGTTTGTTTATGTGAAACATATCTGTTTTTCTTTTTTTTTTGTACATAAATTAGGATGTTAGTTTTCAACTTTCAACTTGGCTATCATGTGTTAAATCATACTTGTAAGTGTTCGGAAAACAGGAAGTTGTGGAGTGATGAATCTGAAAATGCATCACACGGTATAGCCGACTTATTTAACCCTGAAACCAAATTTCAGAAATCCTTCTATTGTAGTTCCTGACGAAAATGGGACAAAAAATATTCAGTGGACGGAAGGACTGACTGACGCAAGGAAGGATGGACAGACAGGGGTAAAACAGTATACCCCCTTTTATAAAGTGGGGGTATAATTTTAATATGGAGGTACATGTATAAAAACCCTTGCAAGATGTCAAAACAAAAAGAAGTAACCCAATTCTTACGTGTTAGTGGCTATTTATTTATTGTCGGTTATACATATAACATAAGCTCTGTAGAGCTTTTATCCGACATACATACATGACAAGCACAATACATTTGTATATGAAACATAAAGCTCATCACTGAGATAGTCGTCTCAGAAAGAGGGAGACAGGGTCAACCAAACTCCCCTATTCAATCTGAATGTAGGACAGAAAGTCACAGTCAAAAAGTCACACACTGTCACAATTTAGTTTTGAGATTATTTTTCTTTGAACAAGAAAACACTCTTTTTGTATTTTTCTTGAAGTTTTATACATGAACATAATGTAGCAACTTTGTAATTAAAATTTATTAAAAACAAATAAATCAGTGCATTAGGTTTGTGCACATTACCATTACATTTGCACACAAAAATCATTACGTACAATGTGTGCAGCTCTTGATTACATTTGCACGCATTTTTTGACATGTAAATATAAATAAAAGATATGGTATGATTGCCTTTTACAGCTGACTATGCGGTATGGGCTTTACCTTGGCTTTGCTCATTGTTGAAGGCTGTATGGTGACCTATGGTTGTTAATGTCTGTGTCATTTTGGTCCCTTGTGGACAGTTGTAACTTGTCTCATTGGCAATCATACCACATCTTTTTTATATTGGCTCATTGTTGAAGGCCGTAAAGACCTATAGTTGTTAATGTCTGTTTCATTTTGGTCTCTTGTGGACAGTTGTCTCATTGGCAATCATACCACATCTTTTTTATATTGGCTCATTGTTGAAGGCCGTACAAACCTATAGTTGTTAAAGTCTGTGTCATTTTGGTCTCTTGTGGACAGTTGTCTCTTGGCAATCATACCACATCTTCTTTTTTATATTATGAACAATTTCCTTAAATTAAAACTGAATATATGTAATAAAAAGAAGATATTTCAAAATCTTTTTTCATTTACATTCAAACAATTGTCAACAAATTGTTTGTGACTTTTTGTCCTATCAACTTTGTTACTTTATGTCTGAGTCTGACATGTGTCTGACTTTTTGTCCTGTGACTTTTTGTCGGAATGTCCTGTGACTTTCTGTTCGTTTACCTTCCATCTTAATCAGTGAACTGAATAATTGTTGTTTGCAGAAGTCCGGGGAATGTTAAAAAATCACATGTACAAATTGAGAGTCAACACTTACACAGGGACTACACAATACTTTTTCAGAATGTCTGCAAAAAGGATCACTGGTGACAGGGGAGTGTAACCGATGAATTGATCCTGAATCAGATAAGATTTTCCCGGTACGTCTAAACACCGCTCAGGAGGACCTCCTGGGTGCACACATGCAGGGCATACAAAGTGCACTCATGACAGACCCTATATAGTCGTCGTATATGAATGTATTTATTCGTTATACACTTCTCATTTTAGAGTTGAATTTGCAAGTAACGGCCGGGGAACCTCTTAAGATTAAAATAATAATGCTACTAAAAATATATTATTTCCCCCAATTTTCGCAATTTTTTCGCTATAATTATTAAATCTTTTAGGCGACTGTGCTTTTAGTGAATATAAATGATGACGAGGGCCTCACAAATAAATATAAATATGAAATATACTGGAACATCGATTAGCATAGATCGAGCAGCCAAGGATGTGTATACTATACAAATCCTTGGAGCAGCAGAGTAAACTTCCACATAAATCTCGAAGTTATTTATGCCGGATAATATAGACTGTGCTCCTGAATAAAGTTGTCAAATACATTAATTTGTGTTTTTTACTTCTACAAGAAATTTGATTCAAATGCTAATTACGCACCATTTGCTGAGCAGAGAATCATTCTAAGCCAGGAACCGTCTATACTAACTGATAACAGTAAGAATAGAAAGTCTCTGTAAAAAGGCAGTCAAATCCTTTCATAATTTTGTCAAAGTCTACTTTTTAAAGTTTTAAATTTTAAAGAAAAAATGAATATTCCATTTTGATTTGAAGAAAATCTTTTTGAACTGTTATGACATGGTGTTGCAAAGCTGATTACAGGTAACTATAACATACAGTAATTTTCCATTACGACATGCAGTGCGTGTATTCTCGGGTGTGTATAACGTATAGTTTTCTAGAGAACATCCTGTCTACGTGTAATACAGATTGATGACATTATACAACATTTCTTTGGTTAAATGTGATAATAGGTATCTGTGTGACTGTCCATTCCCTATTTCAACACCACTAATTTTTCGACGAAAAAAAAATTAAAAAATAATTTATATGAAATTAAGAAGAAAAGTAGCAAATATAAACTTCAGTAATTACGCATTGAGTAAACATAATTTCAATATTGCATGAACAAATCCGTGAGAAAACGTATACATGTATGAATTAAGATGTGTTTAAAAAGACCCATTGGCTTTATTTCACACTAGGACCTAAGATAACTAGAACTAAGCAATGGTTGATCCAGAAATTTTCATAAGTGGGGACTCATTGACTGTCTTAGAGGGGTCACGTCCAGTCATGCTTCCGTGATTTCCAACCATATGTCCCTATTCAAATGCATTGATCGTTCAAAAAAAGGGGTGGTTCCAACCCCCGAAACCCTCCCCCTGGATCCGCCACTGATACCTAGTATGCATATAATTAAGAACAGCTTTAAATATATGCATATAAAATTATGGTACGTCTAAAAACCGTTCAGGATCTCCTGGTTGCACACAGGACATTAAGTAACTAAGGACATGTATATATAATAGTGAAAGTTCAGGGTATACATTCGATTGATAACTTATTTTATAATTTTGTAATTTTTGTTTTGATAAAATCATAGACATATAATACATGTATTGAGACATATATACATGTGTCTCTGAAAAAATCAAACCATCTTTAAAGAAGTTGTTTCAGTTTGAATCGACTGTCTTTTGCATTAGGATTCCAAAACGTTAATGTTATCAGAGACATATAATATGTATTATATGTCTCTGAATTTGGTCAATTGATCTTTAATAATTAGGACTAATTGGTGATGGCAGTGAATATGTCGCTGGTGATGGTTAAAAACATATAGAAGTAAACTTTGCAAAAAAAAAAAGGTTTCCTTGGAAAAAATTATGAAAATATATGAATATGCTAAATAATTTTTTCTTTCCGAAATAATAATTGAAGACGTTTAGAAATAACAAATTTTCAATCACAGTTGGGAAATTTTCAATTCAAGTTATTTCATTTTGAAAACGTTGACAAATATAGATCTTATTCGATGTACAATGTTGGCCGCTTGGAGATCAACTTGTGAAACCCTGCTTAATTAGGGTTTGTCTACTTTCGTCTTTTTATATTGCCAAACATTCTATAATCAAGTCAAAACTGAGGTACCAAATCTATAAAAAGAATCACTATTTTAGTCGAAATTAAACTGTATATATTCTTTTTTCAAAACTCCTGAAATAATTTAACATTATCTATAGAGAGCTTACATATGCAAATCTTTTTTAGAAGTATGTGAGCGTAAATAAAATTTGTTTATTATCCCCCCCCCTTTTTCCTTTTATAAAATTTAATTGTAAACGATTTTCTTTCTAATTTTGTGTTTGCTCATTAACTGGGGTTCATGTTGTCAAAAATAAAATAAAAAAATGTCTCCTTGTGTATAAGTTATTGATAAAAAAAAATTTGAAGCCGCCAGAAGAATAACGGTACGCCTAAACACCGCTAGAAGGACCTCCTGATTGCACTCGTGACATATATACGAAGTGCACTCAGGACCTTTTATAGTCATCGCACACAGGATAGATGCATATATTCGTTATATGCTTCTTATTTTAGAGTTAAATTTGGTAGAATTTGAAATCGAACTTATATAGATATGTTAATTCTTATAAAATAATGAGGGCACGTGTCACTGATTACACAACTACTGAGCCATGAATTATCCAATCAACAAAATTGATTTGATTATCTTTATTGTTGTTTATAGATTGTGTTGTTAGTACAGTGTGACCATGCGGTGAGTAATATTGTGACGTTTAAAATGAATATCACGATGTTTTAAGATTTTTGTATTTTATTAAAATTTCGTTCCATAAATTTTTAAGTTTTATTCTTAATTTTATTATCCTGTCCTGGACCAGTAATTAATCCTTTGTACGATTTTGAAAAGGGAAATAAATGTTCATACTTTTAAAGAATTTATATTAATTAAAGTTTTGTATATGGAATCCGTTCTTAACTGTAAAAGCCGTACTTTTCAAACAATCAAACTCATATACATGTAGTTAGATGTTATTTCTCATTTTTATCGAACTTGTCCAGGAATTTTATTTTTGAGTTATACGAATGTTTTAAGAAATCCGCATTTATTAAGGTTTTTTTCTCTAATTAAAGTCGTTTTGTCCAGTTTCACAAGCCTGAAATGAATTTCAATGTGAAAATAAATTCTGAAATGAACTTGTCTCCGTTTTCGTCTCCGTTTTTTGAAAATTATGATATTTTGGGTATAATTATTTCTAAACAATATGTAAGTTAGATTGTAGTAAGATTCTAAACTTAATTTAAAAAAATGATTTTTGTTACAACGAGAAAGACTATTTCGAAGACAGTCTATTGACACGAAATCCGTTCAAACCACAACTAAGTCTTCGTGCACAGATTTACGTTAAGGTTAAACTGAATATTGTACATAATTGTCTTCTCTTGTATAATGGTTTGTTGAGAATAAAAATATACAAATTCAATAAAATTTGATATTCAGTCAACATTGTGTTTGTTTAAAAACTTGCAAAACACAACAAATTAATTTACCCGTCATCATGAAAAATAAACTGAAAAAGTACATCGAATGAGATATTTTATTTTTTCTATATGCAAATTCATGTTAAAGGTAAAACTGAACTAACGATACAATTCCTAAAAAAACAATAAAGATAATCCAATCAATTTTGTTGATTGGATAATTCATGTCTCAGTAGTTGTGTAATCAGTGACACGTGCCCTCATTATTTTATAAGAATTAACATATCTATCAAAGTTCGATTCAGGCGGGGATCCAGAGGGGGGGGGGGGGGGTTCCGGGGGGTTGGAACCCCCCTTTTTTTGGCCGGTCAATGCATTTGAATGGGGACATGTAGTTGAACCGCCCCCCTTTTGTCCTGGGTTAGCCCCCATTTTTAAAATGGCTGGATCCGCCCCTACGATTTCAAATTCTGCCAAAATTTAACTCTAAAATAAGAAGCGTATAACGAATATAAACATCTATCATGTGTGCAGATACGGTGTCGGTAATGGGTCCTGAGTGCACTTTGTATGTGCTGAGTGCACTCAGGAGGTCCTGAGCGGTTGTTTGACGTACTCGAAGAATAAATCATTTCCTGAACTTAAAATACATTTATCTGTAATTAAAGAAAATTCGCCTTAATTCTCTCATATATTTAAACAATTGTAAAATAATTAATTCAACGACTTTCTGTCTGTTTACTAATACTTTTCTTGTTCAGTTTTTGTTTATACCCATAATAGATGAACGGAAATAAGTACTTTTTTAGGAAAATTTACTAGATGAACGGAATTAAGTACTTTTTTAGGAAAATTTACAACTCAAATTTTCAAATTCTACACTTTTTACCTGGATTTTTTTTCTCTGTCTCGAAGCCGCAACCGGTGACCCCGTATCAAACATAGCGACCAACACCTCACATGACGTATTCTCGATGTTGAGGTATTGACAATATACAATCACATTTATCGATATACAGCAAGTAAGACTAGTAATTTGGTGTTGAATGCTAGTAGATCAGAATTTTTTATTGAACTTTACCTGTTTAAGGGCACTACAGCTGCCAAATTCATGTTCTTCCTCGATTTTAATAAAATTCAAATAACGTGTATATAGTGATGAATTGTTTATTAAAATGTTACGCACAATCTTGGCTGATATGCATAAAACCATTATATTTCATGACACTGCATGAAAAAGAAATTGACTTGGTAATACCAAGGATTTGTATAGTTCTAACTATACAAATCCTTGGTAATACCAGAACCAGAGACATATATATTACATCTAACATCTCTGCCAGAACTAAAAAATAAACTACCGTAAGTCCACATAAGAGGGTATGGATGTGATTTAACAGAATAGAGAACAAAGAACAAAGAAAAAAAAGGAATAAAGAATAGTGAAAGAAAGAGAATAATGGAAAAAAGTGTAAGTTATTAAAAATATAACTAAAAAAAAGAAGACAGAAAAAAAGACACCCCCTCCGAGACGAGCCTTACATGCACTGTTATTTGACGCTGCCGAGTTATTTTGAGATTGAGACATGTATTAGTAGTCAGCCTGTAAAGCCTCTTGCACCAATTTCATTTGAGGATTACCAAAGGTTAATTTTACGGCGGCTCATTTTATTTTGGCTTAGAAATAAACATTTAATCATACGTTTTTTGATTGAGTTAAGTCTGCCAATTGATATTTTATCGTATGTTTTTCTTTGTTGTGATGTTATGCTATTGTTTCAGAAAAAGGGAGAAGGTTTGGATCCATTAAAACGTTTAATCCCGCTGCAAATGTTTGCACCTGTCCTAAGTCAGGAATCTGATGTACAGTAGTTGTCGTTTGTTTATGTAATATATACGTGTTTCTCGTTTCTCGTTTTGTTTATATAGATTAGACCGTTGGTTTTCCCGTTTGAATGGTTTTACACTAGTAATTTTGGGGCCCTTTATAGCTTGTTGTTCGGTGTGAGCTAAGGCTCCGTGTTGAAGGCCGTACTTTAACCTATAATGGTTTACTTTTTAAATTGTTATTTGTATGGAGAGTTGTCTCATTGGCACTCACACCACATCTTCCTATATCTAATAATTGACAAGTTTCCTTCCCCTGCACTCTCGATCCCACGTGTAAGAAATAGCACGCCCGGAATTTCAAATCAGACATTGATACATTACAACACTTGCCGTCAGTATTTGAATATAGTGATTAAGAAGGTATAGAAGATTAATGCACGCACACTATTATCCACCACTGGTCTAGATAGTTAGTCCACAAACAACGAGGGTCATAAAAACCCAGCACTTTGAACACAGCCACCGGCATGGTGTGAATCTGAAAGCTTCCCACTATCCATTTCTACCATAGAAATCTTTTGCCTTTCATTTATCAAAAATGAAATATGTTGATATTAAGGGTATATAAGAATTATTGGGCAATTCAAACCATTCCTATTGTAAGTGATAAAAATAAATTTATATCAGGGTGATTGAAATGAGGGGAAAAAAAGGGGGGGATCAGGAGTAAGGGCCCCCTTTTTGGGAAAAAAATTGGTTGATTATATATGGAATCACTGAGGCATTGCAGGAGCAGGCCCCTCTTAGGCGGTCGGTGGGCCCCCACTTATGAAAAACACTTATGAAAAATTCTTGATCCACCACTGTGGTCTTCATACCCGTAGCCAGGGGGGTTCGTCCGAACCCCCCCTTGAAAACAAATAAGCACTGTTAAGGTCAATGTTCTGTTCGAATTGTGACTGTTAAAGTCAAGTTTGTGAGTCAAACGAACCCCCCTTTGGAAATTCCTGGCTACGGGCCTGATCTTCAGTTGTATTATCTTTTAAAAAAAAATTACACCTGTATAGTGTATATTCTAAAGTGTAAATCAAGGGAAAATAATGTAAACTATCTGTGCATTAGGACCTATTAAAAGGTATTTTAGGGGGAAGAAAGAAGGGAGGGTGATTCCATGGGAGGTAATCCACACCCCCTTCAATTTGAGAATATGCTATTATCTTGTAAATGGTCCAGATCCCCACCCCTAAACCATATATATTCTTGAATGGGACTATAAAACAAATGAAATGAAATAAAAAGGAGGTCTTTGGGGTTACCCCACCCTGTTCAATTTGAGAATGTGCTATTACTTGTGAATGATCCAGATCCCCACCCCTAAACCATATATATTCTTGTCAGGGACAAAAAAATTAATGAAATAAAATAAAATGGAAGTCCCACCCTCTAGTTTGAAAACTTGTAAACGGTCAAGATCCCCACCCCTAAACCATATATATATATTCTTGTATAGAACAATAAACATGATAAAACAAATCAAATGAAATATAGGGAGAGTCCATGGGGGTCACCACCACCCCCACATGTTTGAGAAACTTTCAAATGGTTGAGATCCCCAGTGGTTAGGTTAAAAAAATTCCAGATCCCTGATCCCAACCCTCAAACCATATATATTCTTGTATGACTATGAGACAATAAAATAAATCAAATGAATATAGGACCATCCCCTTTGTCTTGGGTTGGGAACCCCCGCTTTTTAAAATGGCGGGATCCGCCCCGGCATACCATCTAGCTAGCTATAAAGGCTTTAAAAATATGAAATCAAACAAGGAAATTAACAGTCATGTTGACAGTGTAGGCAACTGTTTTGAATTTAAAAAAAAGCCTTTTACATATATAACAATGTTAAATTTTTTGTGCATTTATTTTTGCTTACTGTATTTTCAATAATGGACAAAATTGCATGATTAAATATTGTAATTTAAGAAAAATCAGCATACATGTTATAAAATGCGAAGTGGAAACTGGGAATTTGACAAAGAGACAACAACCCAATCAAAGAGCAGACAACTGCCGAAGGTCACCTATGGGTCTTCAATGCAGTGAGAAAATTTCGGCACTGGTCTTCAGCACATAAATATGTATCAGAAATGAAAATGAGATACAGCTTTCAGTTGTATTAATAAAAACCTCACAATAAGTTCTGAATATCAGAATATACAGTATTGCAAGATTCTCTCAAAAAGTACACATAGATGATAGAGCTGAAAAACTGTTAAATTAATCATGCTTATTTAACATTAAAGTCCATGGAGTCCATCTAAATATGCATACCCTCGTACAAAGGAATATAAGTATGCAATAGACATCAAGTTTTCAAAAATAAGAGTATCTATGCCATTAATTTACGACAAGATCTTCAATCAAGTAATAATTTCGGTTTGTTTAAATATTTCGGAGGTTAGTATGACCTCCTTTTTGGTGATGATGTTTTCGTTTTAAAGTTGAGAAAATTGTTTGTACCAACAAAAATAAAAACAAAGTCAATCTAGAATTATGTTTTTATCATTTTTTTATGTTTAGGTTGTCAGCAAGATGAAAAGGACAAGTATGCAGTTCAAAATTCAAAATGTGGATAAGCTGAGGTTCAAGGTCTTACCTTTGCAGATTTTCATAATTTGCATGAATGAATTCAAAGGTTATATGATGGACGGCAGAGAAAGAAAAAAACAACTTTTCAATTATCCTGCTCCTGGATAAATGTAAAACATCTTGTTTTTAGGTAAGTTTTATGCTCTGTTTTGATAGTGTTAGTGCATTCATCTGTCCAGTCTTTCCTCTAAATTGTATCCTCTTTAAGATTTTGGTGAGTGTTCGCCATGAATTTCAGTAAGTAACTTGTGGATTTACATGTATATACTCAAAATTTAGTACTAATATTAATGAGATTTTAGCATGACATCCTGCCAAATGCTTGCTAATCATGTTTATGTTCCAGAACATACACAAGTATGTGGACTGTACGCATACAGTCTGCCCAATTTTAAGAAGTTGGTCAAGTTTATTAGAAACAAATGTACAGTACAGATCAACATAACTGAAATCATTAATAGATTAATACAAATAGTTTAATTGCAATTAAAATAAAAACACAGGTTTAGTCGAGCTGGTACCAGACAGTACAAGTATACTTAAATGGTCTGATAAATGGTCTGACTGTACACATATGGTGGGACTGTTAGTTCTGGACCGTAAATGTAAGATCCAAATACTGATATGGTCTGGAACATTTATACATGTACATGTCTTAAAATTAATATCAAACACATTGGTGTTTTTGGTAATAAGTTATTTGATAGAACTATAATGTTTTGGGATATCAAAATCAAAAATATCCCATTTTTACTTTTAATAAAGAAGAAGATTATTGATGTATGTATAAATGTATATTAAAATGAGACAGCAAGCCAACGACACAACAAAAAATAAGGATTAAACATACATAATTTTTTTGTATCAATGCTATAATTTCCAATATGTTCAAAGAGTTCAAGGTATTTTTTCATTGAAATAAAACACAAATTGAAATCTGTCAAAACTTCAAAAGCTTAAAGAAATATTGTTTCTGTTGTCTGCATTTTGTATAACATATTGCAAATTCTTGTGAATAATGGAATGTTATTATAGTTGTCTAAAGTTTTAACATTGATCTTTATACCGTAAATTCATAAATTATTGCGTGCATTTATTATTGCGATTCTGTCATTTTAGACTTAAATGCGATTTTAAATTTTACGATTTTGAGATTAATCCTGTTTAATATATATAAAATATTTCATAATGCGAGTTTAAATTATTGCGTTTACAACTCTGTTGCATTTTTCGCAATAAAAAAAAACTCGCATTAAGGTGGTACCTAACACTACAGGGAGATAACTCTGTAAAGTCAGCTAAACGTTTTAATTACGTTGTGTTGTAAAAGGAATATTAAGCTTCTCAATGCTCAAAATTGGTGTTTGTCAAACTGCTATATAATCAGTAATTTTTCTGACAAAACGGTTGGTTCAAAATTTTTGAAATTTTTATATTTTTGTTAAAGGGTAACAGTAAATACTTTGACAAAATTTTATAAAAATTAAACGAGCCAAATTAATTTTAGTGAAAGTGTTGGGTACCACCTTAATTCTGAATTTACAGTATATATATTATGTATATAACTTGGGAAAATACCCAAATGTTATAAAGAAGAACAAATTAATTGATTGTTATATGGTATTAGAATAGGAAGATGTGGTATATTGCTAATTTGACAACCCTCCATCAGAGACCAAAGGATGTAGGCTGTTAGCAACTGATGACACTGGAAAACCTTTAACAATCAGTAAAATCCATACCGCATAGCTATTTTTATTGAAAATCATTTTATTGCTACATGTATGCAAACAATTTTGTATAATACATTGCTTTAGATTTTATTGGTTCTTTTTCAGAAGGATTGAAATTCACCACCTAGAATAGATGGAGAAAACAAAGAAACAAGACCAGAATAAATTCAAAGACAAAAGTTGGATCAGTTATTATTTTCATCACTCAGTCAATGATTTGAAGTTCTTTAAAATACAAAAAAATATTGAAACCACAATAATGTCAAAGTTCTGTGCTGAATGACCAAAAAGTGGACTATACCATCAAACAATGCTGGATGATAAGAAACTATTAATGTTTTGTGTTGAGGGATATTGTGAATAAAATAGATTTACTTAAATAGCTACTAGTATGTTAAGCCTAACAATAGAGGTTTTATTGATTTCAAATGGTAAATAATTGTGTTTCAAGAAAGTATTCTGTAATTCATGAATAAACATACATTGATACTTACATTATCTGCTTTGTTGTTTAAAAGTTTAGTTATTAACAGTTATAGAACAATATGCTAAATTAACATTTCCCAAGAAAAAAAGATATTCAATTAAAAAGATTCATATTATAATAATTTACTACCAAATAGAATACATTGTAACATACACATTACTGTACATTTATATCTATATATTTACAATTAGAATCCCATAGGATTTTAATTTGTCCCATGGGATATTAAAAATCCCATGGGATAATAAAAATCCCATGGGATTTTTTTTGTCCCATGGGACAACAAATATCCCATGGGACTACAATTATCCCATGGGACCAAAAAAAATCCCATGGGATTTAACCAAAATTCCATGGGATAATGGTCAATCCCATGGGATTTTGCCTTGTCCCATGGGATATTGAAAATCCCATGTTTTTATAATTCAAATTGCAAAATAAATATGAAAGAAACTATATATAACCAATGAAATTATTGAATCCCATGTAATTCCGCACATTTTGGTTATATACATGATATTGTAGCTATTGTTTGAGGCGGCGGCGGATTTGCAAATGAGTGTTTTGCAAATTAAAAGTGTCCAGTGTTGTACAATTACGCTCCGAAGTTTTACTCGTTTTAAAACCTTTGCAAGTTCTGCACTTAATTTAAAATTTGCGAGTAGAAATAAAACATGCAATCTGTTCCGGGTTGAGAGCAATACTTATCAATATCACGGAATAACAAAAAGAATCCAAAAAAATCAGTAACATATATATATATATATATAGATAAATCAAATCGTAGTTTAAAAAGTCTCTCTATATATATGTAGTTGAACAATACATGCACCGACAATCGACTAGTTGTGCGCTTGTTCTGTGTGTTTTTATGGCACTGCGTTTCTGGTTGTTTTGGCTATTCGAAACAACGTCAGGTTGCCGCCGTAAGAAATTTGATACGTGCGAAATCTTTTTCACCAATTTTCAAACATTTTTTTCTCGGAAAGTACGAATGCTATGGAGATCAATATAGATATTTTGAAAAGATTAGAAAAATAACATGTCTATATAAGAATTTCATTGTCGACAATCTAGTGCAAAACTAAACATAGTTTACTTTGATAACGACGGTTCACAACGTTTTTGCCAAAATTGAACGTGTGACATTTTATTCACCAAATTTAAAAAAAAAATAGGATCTTTTTTGTTTTTGTGTTTGACCGATTTTGCGTTTGAAATTAATAAATTAATTAAAACAACATTATAATAGCTATATCATTTTCTCACCTGATGATATCATTTATCTGTATTTTTTAACTTTTTTTCTTTAAAGTAGTTTCGAAAATGGAAATGGGACACCGGGCAATGAAACTTTGCAGATTTACCTGGCGTAACAGAATAAGACGCCATTAGCCGTCAAACAAATATATCATAATGGGTTGTTATTTCATGGCCATTCGCGGCCAAAAAAAAATTATGAAAATCGGCAAAATAAAAGTCGATAAGAAGGCTTATACTTCAGTTTTCGTTGTGAAATGTTACCCGGGACAGCCCATTATTTTTCTAAAATCCATAATCAAATGCATAACAACTCGATCAAATGCGTTTTATATTGTTTTATGGAAGATAAATGAACAAGGAAATTTATATCCAGCACAATGATATCTTTGTTTTAATTGAAATACGTTTTTTTTTCTGCACCTGCAGCGCAGTTTTACCCACAAAACATACAAAAAACGTAAACGGTACGAACATCCCGCGTAACGTCAATGCAATCTATGGAATTGCGAAAATAAGGTCCACATTGGTCAATTATATACTTATAATATAGAATAGAATAGGATAGAATAGAATAGAATATTTTTATTAACCAAATAAGGGCCCCAGGAGGGCATATAGCATACAGACAATATTATTATAAACAATAACATATGAAATACACAGACAATACAATATATATAACAAGTGTTAACAAAATAATAAAGTAAAAGTAGCAATGTATTATTATTCAATGAATACTATGTTGAATTCAGTGACTCAAGTGCACCCGGTAAGTGTATTTTCACTTTGAAAAGACAAACAAGAGGCATTAGTAGTTTGTGGGGAGAAAATAAAAAAAAAAAAAAAAAAAAAAACAATTTAAGCACTCGCACATTTGACCATGAGGTATACTGCAAATAACAAGTATTATTTAATAAAGGATATTTAGTGTGACTTATCTGCAGAAAGCACCAAGAGTCCCTACTTGTACGTAATGCAGATGAGTCAAACTCCTAAATTATTTAAAAAATATTTTAAAAACATATATTTAGGATTATAGATTCTGGGTCCACCCAGCAAGGATCATCAAGGAACGGTGCCAGAGAATTTGAAATTCTTCTTATGATCTGTGCAGGCTTAACAGGGTATCCAAATTCATATTAAAGAGTTATATTGAAATTCGTTATTGTAGATTATGTTTTCCTTCAATTATTAGTATATATCTTCTATATATTTATAAAATGCAAATAGTACATTGGGATCCTCATTATTCATTATACAAATTAATTTGTTATTAATATTTAAATTTTGAAAGTTTGGACATGATTTTAATATATTTTGCATCAATTCCTCTCTTTTTAATAAATGCGTGTCACATTTAAATAAAAAATGAACTTCATCCTCAACCTCACCTGAGGTGCACCTGAGACAAATTCGGTTTTGTCGAAGAGTACCCTGGTATCTACCAGATTCAATTTGCAATTTGTGAGCAGATATTCTTAATCTAGTAATACATTTCCTTTGCTCAAAATGTCGCATTATTGACAAATAATTTTCAAAACCGACGTTGCACTTGAATGTTACATAAGTTCGTAGTTTACCATGTTTATGTATTATATCTAGCTGTATTTTCCACAATGCAGTATAGTATCCCTTAACAATCTGACCACAGTGTAGTTTAAATGTTGAATATTTTTCAGGAATATGCTTTTCTATGCCTGACATTTTTTCCCTTAAAATATTAATTGATCCATACCAGGAGTTTTTTTTTATATTTTTCAATAGATGGTTTTGTTCTTTTATACGGAGAAAGACTAAAAACTAACGTAATATCCAGGATTGTATACTTAATCCATGCATCTAAGAGCCATGCTTTTTGTATTAGTTGTTATTACTTTCAACTAATTGTCAGTAACTACGAGTAGTCCAAGATCTGTACTTAAAGTCTTTTGGTTGTTTGGATGTATAAGTACCCTTCCATGTCCACTCTGTTTTTCTTAGATGTATTCAATTTGTATTCATCTGATGAGATAAGTGAACACAACAGGGATCCAGTTTATGTCCAAGGTTAGGGTAGGATTGGCTCCTTTAAACGAGTTTTAACCTCGCCACATTGTGTATGTTCCGGTCCGAGTCAAGTAGCCTGTAATTCAGTTTGTTGTTATGTAACATATTTGTTTTTCGTTCATTATTTTGGACATAAATTAGTTCGTAAGTTTTCTCGTTTGAATTGTTTTACATAAATATTATGTCATTTCGGGGCCTTTTATAGCTGACTTTATGCGATACGAGCTTTGCTCATTGATGAAGGCAGTTCAATGACCTATTGATGTAAATTGCATTGTCATTTGGTCTCTTGTGGAGAGTTGGCGATCAAACCACATCCCCTTATTTTTATATATATATATATAGAAACACATGTGTCATCGTCCTTGTTTTTTTTATATACATTGCTTCAAAGTTGACCGATACGCTTAGAATTTGGCAGAAAACGTGTGACGTTACGGAATAACGCAATTTGGTAAACATTATATTGAGGTACAATTTGAATTGATTGATAGATGGTTGCTCAAAGTCCGGTGGCAAATATTTCATGCATTTACAGGACGATACAGTGCAATTTGAATTGTTGTGTCTGACAAAAAATTTTGTGCATCAGTCAAGAAAGATAAAACATTCTGTTAGTTGTGAAAATTAAAAAGAAAATCAACATCCTAATACAAAATACAGGATACTCTGTATGATGTAAACGTGTGGGTTGTGTGCGTAGTTAGTCGGACAAACCTTGCAAACTGTATGCAAAATTTTACTCAAATACACCAAGTTCAACATTCTGTCGTCCGTGAAAAGTCATTAAAGAAAAAATGGTCATGAGAATATACATATTATATGTATGTGCACCCTCAATATAGGTTTAACAAGAATGTGTCCAAAGTACACGGATGCCCCACTCGCACTATCATTTTCCATGTTCAATGGACCGTGAAATTGGGTAAAAAATCTAATTTGTCATTAAAATAAAAAATATCATACCATAGGGAACATGTGTACTAAGTTTCAAGTTGATTGGACTTCAACTTCATCAAAAACTACCTTGACCAAAAACTTTCACCTGAAACTCGCACTTTCATTTTGTATGTTCAGTGGACCGTGAAATTGATGACAAAAGTTTAATTTGGCTTTAAAATTAAAAAGATCATATCATAAGGAACATGTGTACTAAGTTTCAAGTTGATTGGACTTCAGCTTCATCAAAAACTACCTTGATCAAAAACTTTAATCTGGAGCGGGACAGACGGACGAATGAACGAACGGACGGACAGACGAACGAACGCACAGACCAGAACACATAATGCCCCTCTACTATCGTAGGTGGGGCATAAAAATAAACCGGCGCAATATATTTCAAAATGTCAAATTTATCAATATGTCGAAAAGAGAAAAAAATGACAAGATGCGAATTTTTAGTGTATGTACTATTAACACCAGGTACATTGTTTAAAAGTTAAAGCTTAAAAACTGTACATAATCCGACGAAATCATCCGTATATCAACATATGCTAGTATTCCAAGTGGGGGACGAACTGTCGAAAGGACACTGATAAAACAATATTATCCCAGTATTTAACCAAGGGTACACAATTTATTTAGCATATATAATGATGTTCTATTTTATAAATTATAATAAATCATTTGATGACAAAATATCTTTTTGTATAAGCAGTTCATAGTACAAAAAAATGTATTAGTGGGATGGTAATTGGGAGACCTCAAATATATATGTACGTCATTTAGTCTTTGATGGAAAATTGTTTAATTAGCAATCATATGACATCTCCTTATGTTATAATGGTTTGATTTTAATCAAGACAAACAAATACGTTCTAGGAGTCTAAGGAGATTGAACTTTGTTAATGTTATAGCTTAAATCTGACTATTGTTGTGAACATGTGATTTTATAATTTGATAGATTTCATACTTGCAATACTAAATATACTTATTATCTTTCATATTCAAGAGCCCAACGAATCTTTACTAAAAATATACTGTAACAGATTAGCAGTAAAATATACTCTATGTTGTTGTCCATCCTGCATTAGTCACGTGTTATCTATATGTCTTTGGTTTTGATTGTCGTTAATTGGCCGGTTGCTGTGTATATCCCACATTTCTATTTATGTAAATAAAGAAATAGCAACCCTTTTGGTTTACATAAACACTTGTATACTTGTAAGAAAACTCCTTATAAGAGATTGTGAATACTCTCTTGCTTTTTCTGACTCCTATGTGACCAAAATGCCCCCCACAAAAAGGCAACTTTGCTAATCGTCTGTGACTCGTTTTGCCTCCCCACTTTGTGAAAAGGTGCGTTTTTAACCAGCTGTGCAAGGCCTGTTCATTATGTCTAATTCAAAACACAAAAAACACACACATCCCCGAAGACCAAAGTACAAATTTATATGAATCTAAATTCAAAATGAATTTAAGATGTCGTTGGATTTTTGTCACCCACGCGACGCGTCGATGGGAACATAGAAATACAGGGTGTCCGTCCTTCCGTCCAGTCTTGTTATATCAGCAGGCGCGGATCCAGCCATTTAAAAAAGTTGGGTCCCAACTATATTGCTCCAATTCAAATGCATTGATCGGCAAAAAAAGTTGGGAACCCCCCCCTCTTTGGATCCGCCACTGATCAGTGCCGACACACTTCTGATGACATTGAGTAAAAACAAAAAGAGACTCAAAGACAAACACCAGTTTTAAAACAAGTATACTACATATACATGAGGATGACAGTAAACCGGATGTATTTTACCTTTATTTAAGACTTGCTATTTTTTTTTCGGGATTTCCAGTCCCGTTATTGATTTATTGATGTACTGCGGACGAGCGGGCGGGCTGCTCCAATCGTTTCCGTTCGATAATCTACGAACCTTTCATCCAAAGGTTTTCAAATTTTAATATGTTGTTTCTTATGACAAAATGGAGGTTGATTTCGATATTGGCGATTAACATTTACATCATTCAGCAACAACATTATATAAGTTTGAAATAATTAAATGTTAATCTTGATAAGAAAATGTTTTAAAAATTTGGAGCCTTCGATTGGAACAAATACATGTACTGCATGGGAATATTTCTTGAGATCATTATATCTTTAAATAGGATAAAGTCAAGATTGGAAAACAAAAAGGACAAAGATTTTCTATATCTATTCTGAATTGAATAAATATTTTCATATATAACTGTATAATCAGATTAATATAATAGAAGGAAGTTTATGGAAGTTGATGTATTTTTTTTTCCATTAATGTTGGTCATTTTTATTCTTGTTGAAACACGAAATACAGAGATTATATTCAATTCAAAGGTTAAATTATTTGCTTTGCATCGAATTTATTAAATCTGCTATACATATGAGAAGCGAGGAAACGAGAATGCTTGTTTTTATACACAAAAGATAATTGTTTTAAAATACTTTTACTGTATATAATTTCAACATATTTCTATATAATAAGCTTGTAAACGTGTACATTCTACTTTTAAATATGAAATGGTGTTTATCCTCAACAGCATTTAGATACAATGCTACTGTTCTAATTTCTTCTTTAATTTTTTAGCATGTAAACTTTTAAATTATTTGCCTTTTTCAAAGTATTAACACATTTTCATGAATACAAACTGCATGTTTAATTATAAAAATAATCCCGATGTCTTTATCTGCCATATTCTTGGCTTGCGTATAATTGGCATGATTTGTACATGCTTATATTATTAATGTCTTTAGAACGTCTGGATTTTATTATACTCAATTAGCGTTATTAGATCAATTTTGGTAATTAACACATACGGTTTTCTTTTAAGGAACCCTGTAGTGCTAAAAGATGAACCATTTCACAGTCGGGAAAATCCATTCATTTACATACAAGTGACATATTTACCACCTATTGAGGGATACTTGATTAATGCTCTTTCTTTTTTTATTGTATTATTAGGCATTTTCAATTGTTATCATAATCATTCTGATAAAATACATGTACATGTATGTGCATACTCGTGTATTTTCAAATTATACGATCATGCAAAACATTGAAAACACACGCCTTGGCTTAAGTTATATTGAAGAAAAAAAATATTCAATTATTCTCTTGATTAAAATGAGAAAAGATCACAAATAAGCAGAAACTAAACTAACTTTTTCCACACCAATATTGGTACTTTACCTTGGGTTGAGAAAACGTACCGCTTTTATCGATTTGATCATTATTTATTCTGGTTTAGAGTTTATTCTAATAATTATAATGTCATTGAATTACGTCGTCTTTTTTCATATTTGAAGTACAAAAAGTAATAAAAATAAAAGTAATGCTGCTTATAATTTAGTACAGTGTTATTATATTAGTGCATTTCTCCCTACACTTGAGATTCGTGTAGCATTTGCAGCTGGACGTTTACACAAATCAATCCATCAACCCATTCATTATGTGTCTTTAAGCTATAAAAAAGTATCAATTTACTATTACAATTCGTCGTATGAGTTAAAGTTTCCGTTCTGATACAACAAGCATATCGAATTGTAAACCCTGATGTAAGGAAAGATAAATACATTTTAAAGCATTTGTGTTTTTATACCAGCAAGATCTTAAAAAATCCTCATTCAAGTTTAAAATAGTAAAGATGTGTTGCAAATATCAATATTTATCAAAATAACTATAATACTGGAAAGTATTAGTAAATAAAATACATTTCTTTACATACATGAACGATATCGACAAACGTTTGCAAATATTACAAAAACATTTGACAGCATTTACATTGGTTGTAAATGTTTTATAAACCGCGGTCTCTCAAAACTTTGCGTACGTCTGTAAAGATATGTTGCAAATATCAATATTTATCAAAATAACTATAATACTGGATAGTATTAGTAAATAAAATACATTTCTTTACATACGTGAACGATATCGACAAACGTTTGCAAATATTACACAAACATTTGACAGCATTTACATTGGTTGTAAATGTTTTATAAACCGCGGTCTCTCAAAACTTTGCGTACGTCTGTAAAGATATGTTGCAAATATCAATATTTATCAAAATAACTATAATACTGGAAAGTATTAGTAAATAAAATACATTTCTTTACATACGTGAACGATATCGACAAACATTTGCAAATATTACACAAACATTTGACAGCATTTACATTGGTTGTAAATGTTTTATAAACCGCGGTCTCTCAAAACTTTGCATACGTCTGTAAAGATATGTTGCAAATAACAATATTTATCCAAATAACTATAATACTGGAAAGTATTAGTAGATAAAATACATTTCTTTACATACATGAACGATATCGACAAACGTTTGCAAATATAACACAAACATTTGTCAGCATTTACATTGGTCGTAAATGTTTTATAAACCGCGGTCTCTCAAAACTGCCCACACCTCTGTAAATCAGTTATGCAAATTTTAAACTTTGCATATATCTCCTATCTTGGAAAGTGCATGCAAATCTATGGCATTTCTTTACATATCTTTGAAGAATGACTAAAGCTATGGAAATAAAATAATTATCTTTAGCATATCTTTGACGACCTCCTAAATAATGTCAAAGGAATAATTCATTTACATACACATTAGCAGGTCTGCAAATTTATCTTGCAGAAAAGTAGTTACATTTGTCAAACATTTACATGACTGTCCAAATTGTTGTAAATCTGCCTTTTCGTGTAGTGTGCTAATCCGCAACCATGCCGGTCTGGGCCTGAGACTCTCAAACTTTTCAAAACATATTTGCCTTGACTGCGATACATCCCGCACAGCCAAACGGACGCCCCACTTCGGCAAGCGTTTTACTGCCAATCGAGAGAAGACCAAGTGACCATATTTATATTCCCCAGTCAGCATTGGGGTTGATTGTGTATGAAAGAATGAAAGATTAACATTTATTATGATGTAAGAAGTATTAATAAGCAAACATATAAACTTCATATTTTTTTATTTATTATTAACACATTTAAATTTTGAACCTCATTTAAACCTGCTATACATTACACTTAAGCAGCCATCAACAAAACTAAGAATTGGGACCATCAACTTACAATTGAAACAGAAAGGCATATAACATTTTAGCTCCTGAGCGTATTTGTAAGTTTACAAGGAGGAGGCTGAATTTGAGATCCACTTTCTCCTACAATGCAAACACAGAATCTAGAAGTTCTAAAACGACCTATGTTATTTAATATCCAATCTCTAGACCGAGAGGGATAATATGTTATAATATAGTAAATGGTATCCATGCATAGTTGAATATTAGTGGTATATAGTAAATACATATAAATATCTAGGGTTTTATTATTACGTTAGTGTTTCTTTACTCTTGTCTATAATTAGTCATATATGTCATTAAGAACAATCATTGTAATAAATTGTAAGTATACTGTCCTCTTAGGGCGTCCTTGATTGACAATACAAATATTGTATTGTAAATCTTGACATTGTTGATAAATATTCCGTATCAACTTCACAATTTCTATACGATGGCATTGACGTATAGATTCTAGATAATGCCGTTATTCGTGTCTTAATTATGCGTTATAGTGTTCTAGTATTTGTCTTTGAACATTATTAATGTCCCTTCTTAGTATAATTTTGGTAATATCAATTTGACGTGGCTCGGTACTTATACATCCCGTTATTGTGATATCGTAATTTTTAGGATTCTTGTCTTCAGTGTTTGCTCATGTACTTTGTCTATGTCTAGATTTAACTTTATTTGATGATAAATTTGTGGGTTGTTTGATAAATAAAGGCAACATTACATGACAGGACTACAATACAAATAAATGGGGGGGGGGGGGGGGGGGGGGGGGATAGGACAGTGAAACAAACGAAAGGTAGCATGTTTACTGTGTATTCTTCATTATGAATCACTGTATACATCCATGTATCTTTCACCTGCAACACCAACTGGCCTGGCAAATAAAGTAATTTCTTTTTGCAATAAGGTAATGAAAATATGCACAATAGGGCAAAATCTACGTTCTCAATCAACAGACAATCAAACTCGACTCACATATGTAGCTAAGGCAAAATATGAACTAACAAAGAACCATAGAGAATCAGATAAGGAGCTTCACTCCGGAGTTTTGCAAGTGTATAACAATAAGGGGTTATTTGACAATCAAAGGTGACTAAGGAAAACCAAATATGGACACTTGGTCTTCTCTCGACCGGCAGTAAAACGCTTGCCACACGTTTGCTGTGCGAGATGTATCAAGTTCGCAGTCATGCCCGGTCAAAATGGGGACGTTAAATCCAATGCCTCTTGTAAATAGTGCACCAGGCTCTGTGCACGTTAAGAACCCGTGTAAAAACTCTTTGACGGGGCCTCGTATGGCAAAATCAAAGGTACTTTATTCAAATGATTTGCACCACGTGACTTTGTCCCTTTTGATCAAATTACCTCCCTTAGCTTAAGATTGAAAATATAATTTATTTTAGATTTGCGGATAATCACGTCCTTTTCGGTCATGTATCTAAAACTAATGTATCTTTAAAAACTTCCTTTGGCGGATATTTACAAAAATGCTGTGTAATTCTAAGGGAAAATGCTTAAAATTTGACTTTTTACGAAATGGAAAGGTTGAAATCATCATGTTTTTTTAAAGAATTTGGCCGAAAACTTAAGATAGCAGGTAAGTTTAAAGTTATTTGACTTTAAAATTCAACCTGCAAGGTGTTTCCCTATCATCGTATATGCGAACAAATCATGAACAATATCTTCTTGCATATGTATTTCTGTTTTGAATCTTGCTATTTTACGATTTTCCGTCATTTTATATGATCTTATATAGCAATTATACTATGACTACGCTTCCGATTTTTAAACTAAAAAGGCCGAAAGATTTCAGAGTAGACAATGTCCATTTGTATACAGACAGACGCCTAAAAACATGTACAATTCACCTATATGCGAACAAATTGTTCATTCGAGATAGGCATTGGCATATTGGTATTTTTATTTAAGGGGCTTGTATAATCCTATTGTAATGGCTGCCGTCATGAAAAGGCAAAATGGCCGCTATGCAAATTAGCATATTACCCCAAATTTTGCCATATGTGTTGCATGGTAAAATTTCTGTCCCTATCAAACAAATATAGTCTCTAGTGTTGACAGTGGGTTACTTGCCATTAATTTTTATACTCCTTCCAAATTTATTTCTCCATGTTTAATGCCTCAAATTGCAAGTAGGAGGATGAAATTACACTGTAAAAAAATTTGGGTCCAGAATTTGTAAGGAAAGTTGTGATTTGGTCCAGCTGAAAAAGGTTGAAAATGAGCACTTCGGAAGCTGTCAAAAGATTTCAAGACGCCCTATACATAAAATTGTCCATATTTTGATGAAGTTTCCTATAATTTTGATATGATTTGTCCCAAAAGTGGTACAACACACTGTAAAAGTTTCTTTGAGAAAGCGCAGGTGGGATTTTTTAAATTTTCATTTATGTTCTAAAAGAAAGGCACTCCGAATTAATTTTGTTCTCGGACCTAAGAGGTGAAATCTGTAAATATAGAATTTATACTCTGGCAACGTCCCTAAATGATTTGATGGTGTCAACTTGTCAAATAGCATTTAAACTTTTATTTTATAGAATTTCTGCAAAAATGACCCTGACAGGTTTTCATGTGTCAATAATTGTGTTTCTATGTCTTTATCTACTTCTTTTACTTATTTATGAACTCTGAATCTACAGAAAAGAAGTTTATCTCAGACAAAATGTGCAAAATGTGTTGTATAAATGACCCTTGACTAACGCCTTGTTTGGATGAAGTCAATAGTGGGGAGCTCGGTACATAAAATTTGATGTCCATATTAAAGACCTCACTAAATTTGTATCAAATGCACTTTACAATGTCTATTGTACCTGCTCTATTCACATACTATCTTTCTTTTCTTCTGTAGGATAGCAAGTGGTTTAAATATAAGCCTTTTGAGAATAAATTGCATGCAAGTTTTTCCCTAAAAAGGCAAAAATCTTTGTATCGGCCCATACTGCTTGTAAGATTAAAAGATAATTGCAAAAGTCTTTTTGTGCTCAGATTTGTTGTATCATGTCACATAAGTATAGAAATAATAAAAAAAGACACACATTTTTATTTCTTATAGCCTCAATATGCATTTTTTAATGTAAATATGTGGCATGGCCCAAATTGATCCTAAATGTTTTCCAGTTTTACTTGGCCTAAGACAACTATATACTCATCGACTAGCAATGCAATATTTGCCAAGAGTGTATCATGCAGACCAGAGTGACTAGTTTACCAAACGTTGCTTGCCCTGGAATATTACTATGGCCTTCGGGAAATCAGATGTAGTAATCGAAGCTTAGGGTTTGATCACATTTTTCAAAGTCAAATTGCTCAGGACAGCTTGACCACAGCTGCAATAATCATTGATGTCATCCACTGCATCCAAGCTATGAAAGGTTCTGATTTATCATTTCATTTCTGGTCAGATAATGCAGGGTGTTACAAATATTCTGAGATGATGGCCCTCCTATACTCAAAAGTATTGCTTCGTATGATTTCTGTGAGTAACAGAATGGCAAAGGATCATGAGACAGAACAGGAGCAACTCTGAAAGAGGGGTCTTATAACGACAAAAAACATTTTCCAAAAGACCAAAAGAGTGAGCAAATATATTTTAACAATATGCAGTAAACTAACAAGTCCAATAACTTATGTTCGCAAACCCGGTTCACTACCATTGACGATTGCCAAATAAATTGATCACACGGTGTAACAAAATGGATCTCTATATTAAACAAGTAGAACATTAATAAACTTGCGGTTAAGATAGTAAACCACAACATCTTCAATTTTGAGTAAAAAATATGAATAAATCATATAAACCTGATGAAAAAGATAATTCAAGCCCAAACGAAATAAATTTAAAACAATGTTGGATAAAACCCTAACTTTTTGTACCTGAGCCTGTAACAAATTTCGTTGTAGAGGGGTCTAAATACAGCACAAACTACATTTTCCAAAAAATCAAAAGATTGGTGAAATATATATCAACAAAACGTATTAAACTAAAAGGTCGAACAACTGACGTTCTTAAACTCTGCGGACTGCCTTTGACGACGTTCAGATTTCAGTACTTTGATTTAAAAGAGGGACGCAAGATACACTGATTATTAGTGAGGCCAGGTTGAACAGCAGATATTTCTAAACGCAGTGATGAGCTAAGCCCACTCGGTTATTCGGGCCAGATGAGCAAAAAATAAAAAAAATATAACAGAAATACCACCATGTTGGATTAAAATGGAAAAAAAATACACTGAACATTTCAGTTGGAGAAAATATAAAATAACCTTAATTGTTCTAATCAGAATCGAAATAATATACTTTCGTACGGTCAAAAATAATCACGAATGTAACTCTTCTGCTTTATAAATAAGTCCATCAATGACGTGAACTTTAAAATATCGCTGAGTATCCTTACAAAGTTTTGTACCAATCAACATTGCTGTTGTCATTATTTAAAATAGAGTAATAGGATTGAGTTTTAGATGCATGATTATTTTATTAATTGTCAGTGGTTTAGAACTAGTTGTCAGATAACTGCAAGTACTCTAAGATCTGTTCCTAGTGTCTTTTGTTGTCGGAATGTACAAGTTCCCGGCCACGTCAACTTGCACTGTCCCAGGTTAGGGATCCCACCAACATAAAATTGAGAATTGAAAAGGGGAATGTGTCAAAGAGACGACAACCCAACCATAGAACAGACAATCGCAGAAGGTCACCAAAAGGTCTTCAATGCAGCGAGAAATTCCCGCGTGAATTAAAATTATCTTATTTTAACCGCCGGTATTGAAAATAGAACACGCCATCTACAACTTAAATAAAGGCAACAGTGGTATACCGCTGTTAAAAACTCGTAAATCTATGGACCAAAAACAAAATATTGGTATCAAACTAAAACTGAAGGAAACTCATTAAAAGTAAGAGAACAACGACACAACATTAAAATGTAACAGACACAGAAACGGACTAAACATTAGACAAAATCCGATAAGAATAACTTCGGTGTTGGCATGAATATCAATTATATGGTCATTTTTATAAATTTTCTGTTTACAAAACTTTAAAAAAAAACTAAGGATTTTCTTACCCCAGGAGTAAATTACCTTAGCCGTATTTTTTTGAATTTTTGGTCCTCAATGCTCTTCAACTTTGTATTTATTTGGCTTTTTAACTATTTTGATATGAGCGTCACTGATGAGTCTTATGTAGACGAAACGCGCGTCTGGCGTATAAAATTGTAATCCTGGTACTTTTGATAACTAATAACATCAAAACCAATAACATGAATTTGGGATAGAAAAGTACCGTGAAACGTCTTAGAGTAATGTAAATTCACACTCAAATAAAAGAGAAAACAAACGACACAACGGAAACACAACGTTAATATGTAACAAACACAGAAACGAACTATAATATATCAATGGCCATTCTGTTTAAGATTAATCCATCATACCACTGGCGACGTAACGAAAAAAGTGAAATTTAAATACTTAACTCTATTTCTCAGAGGTGAAAAAAAAAATATATGAAGATCCTTACCAAGTTTATTTTCTTTAAAAACTATGTGTTTAGATGATATATTTTTGTTGACAAATAGATATTGGAAGATATGGTATGAGTGCCAATGAGACAACTCTCCACCCAAATAACAATTTATTAAAGTAAACCATTGTAGATCAATGTTCGGACTTCAACACGGAGCATTGGTTCACACCAAACTTCCGAGCTATAAGGGCCCAGAATTACTAGTGTAAAACCATTCAAACGGAAAACCCAACGGTCTAATCACTTAAAGCGAGATTAAACGTTTTGACGGTGCAAAACCTTCTCCCTTTTTCTTCACCAATACCACAACATAGAAAAACACACGATGAAATATCAATAGGAAGGCTTAACTTGATAATAAAAACCCCGTAAATAAGCATGCACACTATGAACGAAAAAAATTGTTCTCCGATACCTGAATGCAAATACATAGATAAAAAAAATATTAGAGACTTCAAGGCCAAAAGCAAACAAACAAGTCCTAACAAAGCCATTGCAAGACACCACCGCAAAATATTAAACAACCCTAAGAAAATAATCCATTTTTGAAAAAAAACTGTGTTTCATTCAGGTAAATGCATAAGTTCATCATACCACTGAACCACTTGCGACGTTCATATATATTGCAAAATTTAAGTACTTAACTCTATTACTCAAGATGATGGTATTATCTTTATTGAAGACAATGGAGAAGCTGCATCTGATGACGAAGATGTGTATTTTCTTGACGAAACTAAAGATGTCAATGGAGAAGCTGCATCTGATGACGAAGATGTGTATTTTCTTGACGAAACTAAAGATGTCAATGGAGAAGCTGCATCTGATGACGAAGATGTGTATTTTCTTGACGAAACTAAAGATGTCAATGGAGAAGCTGCATCTGATGACGAAGATGTGTAGTTTCTGATTGAAAGATTATGTCTTCATCATTTGAATATCAGACAGGCGCACACATGTATTGAATTCATTTATTACTGTTTTTATATAATGGAAAACAAAATTCTGTCATACTTTGTAATTGCAATATCTTCATCTGCATCGTCCGTCTTTCCGTTTATCCGAAAAAATAATGGTTTAAATGATTTTACTTGAGTACCTTTTCAACAATCTTTAAGAATTTAAACAAAAAGTTTTTGAAGATAATGAAATGTCTGGTATTGACTTTGTCGATTTTGTATCCCGTTGTGCCTAGCGTAGCCCTTTTCAAAACATTTTTTATTTTTATTTCATAGACTTCAACAGTAGTATACCGTTGTTCAAAACTCATAAATCCATGGACAAAAAAACAAAATCGTCGTAACAAACTAAAACCGAGGGAAACGCATTAAATATAAGAGGAGAACAACGACATAACACTAAAATATAACACACACAGAAACGGACCGAGCTTCAGACAAAATCCCACGAGAATAACAAATATAACATAAAACCAAATACATGAATTTGGGATAGACAAGTATCGTGACACGTCTTATTGCTACTGATGTCTTTTTTTATTAGTCAATTCTTTTAATTGTAAAAAGAGAATCCATGGTATATTTTTAAATGACTGTCCATCTGTCTGTCCTGCGCTAAAGCCATTTGACTGATTTTAATGAAACTATTTTTAAATGTTGTGCGTTTCAATTTTGGGTGGGATATTTGTGTAATACAGACATATCATTTATTTATCAATCCCATAAGGTCAAATCATCTACAAGTAATCATCTACAAGTAAAGAATCAAGATTTGTGACAGAAATAAAAGCACTGAGGATGAGTATGAAATTTTCAGGAACTCAATTTTCGGTTCTCCCTTGACACCATTTGCGAGTATGATCTTAAGGAAACGATGATAGTCCGTCAGAAGGGGACGATAAATGGCTGACCCGTGTTAAGAGAGAGCCATATTTCTTGCACGTTAAAGACACCCTTGTAGATTTCGAAAAAGAGTAGGCTGATGCCGCTACAAGGCACCATTCGCACCCGCAAAGTGGAAAGAGATTAATATAAGTTACAAAACTTGTTTCCCAATCCACTATAAATAAAAATGTTTAAACTAATAGAAAATCAATAACTGAAGTATTTATTATTATTATAATAGACTTTATTTCCTCTTATTTAAGGATTATGTCATAACATATTTATACTCATTTTAACAGACAACAAAAAAATACATATTTAGCAAGTTCAAAGTAACAAAGGCACATATTTAAGCTAATGATCAGCAGGTTATCGATAAAAGAGTTTACATGCTGTAAACATGTTGAGCACAAAGTATTGAGAATACAATACTAAAGTCGTCATCAAGTTCGTATATAGTGTCACAGGATAGAAGAGTGGCTGTGAATAGGAATCACCCTCCATATTTTACGCAATAGGTGGCGTTGGTGTTCCATAGGTGGTTATTCGAGCGTTTGAATCCCGTCAGACGCTTGTAACCAACGTAAACAAACAATGCCACAACGACGTGAACATATATTTTAAGACCTTTCAAGCATTGTAGAACTATAACATGCCCCACAGATGTTGTGTGCCTGGGTGTAAGGCTTCAAGGGGACATCGATTTCCGAATGATTCGACATTGAGGATGAAATGGAGGGTTGCAATCAGGAGAACTGATGTTAAAACTAAGAAGTTGTGGAATCCTGACCATTTCCTTGCCACTGATTACCGAAGAACATTGTCAGGTTAGTAATATCAGAGTAATGTTTGATGTGACTGTGTTGGTTTGAAAATTATAAATGGTTTTTTTTTCCTTATAGTATTGACATTTGTTTCAAATTAAAATTTGATATTTTGTGCATTTTTTTTATGCGACTTGTATCCAATTTTCAGTGTTTTAGGTACTTTCTTTGAATTGATTATGTGTGTGTGTGTGTGAGCTTTTCTGGCCTTTGTATTGATATATCTGATTTTATTACATGTACATGTTTTGTTTATTAATATCAGTCCGTTAAAGAGCTCTAAAGTCTCATGTTCTTTGTTATTATGTATATATGCAACCCAACTTAAAATAAGGTTATTTTAAATATCATAAATTAATATAATAGCGTGAAAAATGTGTCGGTACTGTAAATGACTGGTTTGATGTTTTCTGTAAACTTAAACTCTATCATCTATTGTAGAAAATTTTATTTTCTTGGTTAAACTTGAAGAAAAGGAACTAGGTAGTACATGTGAAATAAACTTTGACATGTACGATTAAAAAATTCGTGTAAAAAATACTTGCGAGTGGTATTTTAATTTTTTGTCAAGCTGATACAAAGATTCAAAAATTCAAAGGCCTATCACAAAAAAATAAAGCCATACAGATTTTTATTTCTTTTGATACAGCTTCATACATGGTTTTCTTTTATACTTCACTCTAAGTCATTGCTTAACCCTTTCCTCCATAGTGACGCCTTTTGACGCCACCCCCTTTACTCCATAATGACACCTTTTGACGCCTGTGTAGTACCTCAGTTGGAACGCTTTGACTACAAAGTGTCTGCTTCAAACTTAATAAAATTTGTATCCAACATGAAAAGGATAATCATAAGAATATCTGACTTGAATTTATTTGATGAAATAGTTGTTTTTCGCAATTTGTTTATACTTTAAAGCATATATTTAGCCTTTTATTGAAAAATCCTATGCGAATCATGTATGCAAAAAAAAATGTCAATGGAGGAAAGGGTTAATATGTAAAACATCATGGTATATTTTGCACCTAAAATTGAATAACAAAATACAAATGAATACATGCATGTAAAATGTATAGATGTTTTAATTTTTCTTTTACTTTTTTCATATTAATAGGAAGTGTTGTTTTTATAACCTTTTTTTTTTTTTTTATCTAGTACAACTATTGTTTGATAGTATAAAAAACACTGAAAATGGGTACATTTATTTTTTTTTGTTTGCATGTTGCTTTGTGTTTTTTTGTTTTCTTTCCCTAGGAAAACCAGCAGACAATGAAATCAACAGATCAAGGCTTCTAAAGAAAAATCTTATGAGCTGTTGGGAAGTTTATTTTTTATTAGATTGGTTTACTTAAATTTGAAAATAAATGATATAAATGTATACAGCAACTGTACATGTAAAAATGTACTATCCACCTTTGATACAGCAACTCAACAACACAAGTTACCCAACACATCTAGTTTTCAACATGCACATACATGTAGGTACGTACTGCTGTTTAACAATATTGACAAGGGCTATACAATATCTATAAAGTACAAGTATTCAAAGCCCAAAATTACCATGCAAAAAAAATGTAACTAAATATAAGAATGCTAACAGAAACAAAAAAAATCCATCTTCACATAATTCATCAAATATTTATAGTTTCCATGTCATTTGGTCACTGGTGCAGAGTTTTTTTTATAGGCAATTATACCACATCTTCTTATTTTTATATGAACTTACATAAGGTTATTATGTAAAGTATTTTAAAATGTGTTGTTTTACAACTGGCACTGCATTTACTTAAACTTGTAGCTTTAAAATGTTGATAAAGTGGATATAAAAGTTGTCTCATTGACACTCATACCACATCTTTCTATACCTATTTGATGTTAACAAATGCATTGTTTTTTGCAGATGATCGCTGCAGACTTACAGAAAATGCTATTCCTTCTGTCTTTAAACTTATGAAGACATGTTCTGAAGAGTCTCCAAGAGCAAAAAGATTTAAAAGTAGATCTGATGCTTCACTAGCAATACCACTTTTAATTAATGATGATTCTATAGATGTCCAATATGAAACTGAAATTGAAACAACAAAAGAGGCT
Organism: Mytilus edulis; assembly: GCF_963676685.1. Classification (NCBI taxonomy): domain Eukaryota; kingdom Metazoa; phylum Mollusca; class Bivalvia; order Mytilida; family Mytilidae; genus Mytilus; species Mytilus edulis. The sequence continues at coordinate 76,021,436 of NC_092354.1, read as the reverse complement.
CAAGAGTCAAGTATAATCAATGTTATTGAATCCTCACAGAAAAGCAAAAATATCCAATGTGACATTCCATCATTTGGTAAATTTTCAATAGAATCGTTCAAAGAAGATAACAAAATTATCAACTATTATACCGGTTTTCAAGATTTTGACCATTACATGATGTTTTTTCATTGCCTTGGACCAAGTGCATTTGAACTTGAATTTAAGTGTACATTACTCAATCCTATTGATCAACTTTTTATGACTTTAATCAAACTAAGACAAAACAAAGAGGATATTGAGTTGGCAATGCTGTTTCAAGTCTCACAATCCACAGTTTCTAGGATCATCATCACTTGGATTAATTACTTGTATTTTCAGCTGAAAGAAATTAACATTTGGCCTTCTCAAGAAATATTAAAAGAAACCATGCCTAGTGATTTCTCTAAAAAAATTCCCAAAACCAGAGTGATAATGGATGCTACCGAAATACCTATAGAAAGACCATCAAATGTAGAGTCTCAAAGTGCTACCTGGTCTAATTATAAACACAAAAACACACTAAAGGCCATGATTGGTTGCAGTCCACGAGGTGCTATAACTTTTATATCAGATTCATACGGTGGTTCAGCATCAGACAGGCAAATTATTGAGAAGTCCAATCTACTGGACCCTGCATCTCAATCTTTTGAAAAAGGTGATTCCATTATGGCAGACAGGGGCATACTTGTGCAAGATCTATTTGCCAATCAAGGGGTTCAAGTTAACATACCAAATTTCTTGAAAGGTAAATCTCAGTTAGATCCAGCTGAAGTTCTTCATGATAGAAGGGTTGCTTCAAAGCGAATACACATAGAAAGAGTTATTGGTTTAACAAAAAGTTTTAAAATATTGAAACATGGAATTTGTAAGTCAAAGCTGCAATTGGGTTCCAGAATTGTTTTTATTTGTTTTGCAATTTCAAATTTCAGAAAAAATATTGTACACAGAAATGCTTGATGTTTTGAAAACACAATGTGACTTTATACATCTATTTCACTTGAAAAAAGATCACATGAAGGCCTCCATCATGAAAAAAACACTTACCATTTATTATATAAAGCCCGAATGACAAAAGTTTAAATTATTCCAACAACTCAATACCGGTATATTTATCACTAAATAAAAATTTATATATGATTTTTTTTTTCATTTCTAGCATTAATTTATTTGTTTTTAATAAAAGAAAATTGTAAAGTTACATGTTTGAGATTCTAGCATGTACGTCAAAAATTAGTATTTACTGGTTAATACAAATATTGAATGTTATAATAATTATCTTGCATTTTAAAATTGATTAATACATACTGAATAATTGGGATTAGCAAATTAAAGAATTAGCTCTTCCATTATATAAGGTAATAATTCATTTCTTCATTCAGTTTATATAAATATTTTGCAGCAAGCGTTTCCGTGAAATCAAGCGTCCTACTAACCACCTATAGAACTGCAACGCCGCCTCGCGTGAAAAGTCGTGAATGATTCCTATTATAGAGACGATAGGCTGTCCAAACAGACACTAAACTGCATTGGGTTTATGTTTGTAATGTCTCTCCACATTTGATTTCTGTAATCAAGAACAAAATCACATGAGTAAGGTATATGTTATAAAACGTTTGAAAACACATAGGAGCTTCAATACGAACAATAGCGCACAAGTCGATAATGTACTTATACGGTACAAATTTTTATAACACAAAACATCCGTATTTTCATGCGAGTACGCTACTGGGCCGGTGACACCATTGGGGACTAACAGTCCAGCAGCAGAAGCATCGACCCAGTGGTAGTAATACCATTTACTTAATGGTACCAATTTTCCTGCAACAGATGCGCATTTGGACAATACATGTCTGCTCAGTGATGAACCAGTGATGCTCGTGGCCTAAATAAAAAAAATGTAATACGTCAGACGCACGCCACGTTAACACCAGACTAACAATGTTCAAATGAAATATTAAAGTTTGAAAGCCAAAACAAGAACAAACAGTAAATTTTATAGATATACATAATTAAAAAGAAGTGGTGACTAGCTACAGAATAAAAACGGATACATTTATACAAAAACACACATCCATGGTTATAGCGAAAGCCGGTGCAACGCACGATGTACAAAGTGACGTCATATTTGAATTTCTAAAACGAGTTCCCCAAATTAAGAAAGAATTTAAAATGAAATTAGATTTGTATAGAATAGAATAGAATAGAATATTTTTATTTCCCAAATTACAGGGCCCATAAAGGGCATAAAATCAGATACAATTGATTTACATAATAAGTAACAAAAGCAATAATAGAGGCATATACATATATAATTGGAATATAAGCATTGGTCAGAATCAAGCCAAAAACCACATATATATATTGTGAATAAAAGAATATTATAAAATTACATTTTACATGCATATGTATTTATTTTCAAATTATTTACTTGGCTAAATGTCAGTGTTCATGCCTGATCTCCTTAATTCAAAACAGTCACAAATATAACAAGCCAGTTTTTCCATAAGAGTAACATTTTCTTGGGTCAAGAGCCATAAAAATTTAGAAGATTTATTTAAGTTTATAAAATTATAACAATTGTTAGAAATGTCTTGAAAAAAATCGTCCTTTTGAATATCATAAAGAGGGCATTCTAATAAAAAATGAAGCTCATCTTCAACTTTACCAAGTGAGCAATTAGTACAAAGACGCTCAGATCTTTCTATATGCTTTTTTGAATGTCTGTCTGTCTCAATTTTTAAGGAGTGAGCACTTATTCTTAATTTACAAATTGACTGCCTTTTTTTGAAGTCCTGCAATTCTAAATATTTTTCTTTTTTAAAACATTTTTTTATGGAAAAATAAGTACCAAGCTTCCCTTTTTCAAAGTTAATTGTTTGATACTTCATTTTACTCCAAAAAGTAACATAACTTTTACATAGTTTATTTTTAACATACTGACTTAAAGAACCAATTGATTGGTCAACATTTGGTAATTCAATTTCTCTCTGAATATAATCTATACTAGAATACCATGTATTTACATTAGAGCTATGTAACTGTTTACAACATATAAACGCATCATATAATAGTCCTTCTCCCAAATGTTCCAGTCTATGACAATAATTTAACATTGATAAAATTATAGTAAAATACATAGGAAATCTACAAAGGTCTGACATTACAGCTATATTACTTGACTTTCTACACCAAGAATGTATTTCATAAATTTGGTGTGAGCTTTTTCAGAAGAATCCTAACCAAAGACTTTTTCTAATATATAATCATTATCTTTTTTACAAGCAGCTGAATCTGTTCTAAACATTCCCCATATTTCACTGCCATATAATAGTATGGGTTTAATTGTATGATCATAAAGATGTAATAAAGTGGCAATACTAGGGTTAGATGATGAAAAGCATCTCTGTAGCTTAAAACAAGCTTTTAAAGATTTGTTAAATAATTCATCTTTACACTGCTTAAATAAACTTAGGGTGGTTAAAGGGAAAATGGGGGTGTTTGCACGGAAAAACCGTAAAGTAAGACATCATTTCACGTTGAACGCGAAATAATTTCTGTCATGAACGTTGCACGAAAAATAAAGACTCTGATGTGAAACTTATATTTATTCCATCAACACCCGATAATATAAAACCACAGTGGCGGACCCAGAACTTTTTATAAGAGGGGTACACTGACTTACCTATTAAAAGGGTGGTGGGGGCTCCATGCAGTCATCCGTCATTGATTCCCTATATAATCAACCAAATTTGTCCTACGAAAGAGCGGAGTGGGGGTCGAGGATTTTGAAAATAGAATAAAGTGTCCTGGCAAAGGCTTTTAAAAAAAACATAAATGATCATAAATAATTGATCGCATAATAATATGTAAACAAATATAGAAAACAACCAACGTTTGTTGTGCCAGTCTCAACTCAAATGCCTGCATTGAAGTGTTTTGTCATTGTGTTGTTTATTTCTGTATTATTTTTTTAATTTCCTTCGGTAGTTTTGCAGGCGAGAGAGAATTCAGTATAAAAAAGTAATAATAAAATTGATATGGATAATCTGCATACCTGCCTGAAAATCAGGACTAATGCTACATGAATGAGTATGAAGATAATAACCTTGTAAAATGGGAGATTCCTTTAGATGAAGTTTCTCTAAATTCCACGAAGTATCTGGGGAAAAAGAGAAAACCTTTGTAGCACCATCTTGATTTTTCTATTCTACTTATGTTGACTTGAATCAACCTCCTTAGCCCAATATTTTCGAGACCACCGTCATATGAAATTGTTTTGATAACTTGCTGTAGGAAATGGTTAATGTTGACGTTTATCCTCTTTCTTTCTTTCTCTAATGTTATGTTTGAACATTCAGGACAAAATATGACACTTCAATGACGGCGAAATTTGTATTTTCCGCCATTTGAAACGTTTGTACTGGTTTGGTAATTGAGAGATGGCCAATTTAAAGAATAGCTTACCAAGACTGGAAACCAGTTAGTATATCGGAAGCTTTAAAATCAAAGGCCTTTCCGCTTTATCAAAAAATAAAATTAAATGCATTTTATTCTTGATGATCCAAGTGTGGATTTTATTTAATAATATACCGAGCACGCAAAATAAGCATTTGAAAATGACGATGCACGTTAAATTAAATACGCAGAACACGTTGAACGAGTCACCTGTCATGCACGACTGACCGTCAAATAAAAAAGTAAAAAAACACGTTGAACGTGAAATAAAAAAAGGCGATCAAGTTGCACGAACATAACCCTTTACCCTCTCATCTAACATTTATTAATAACAGTGAAAATTACAATACTAATCAATATCAAATTGTAGTAGTAATTAGATAATTAATTGCATTATCAATCTTTGTCGGTGTTTCTTATGAATCAAACTGTAAACCAAATATATCGTGTAAATTTCGTTGATCCAAACCAAAATTAAAAAGAACAGGATTATTTACCATAATAACCCACGAATACAACAGAAAAAAAATAAGATTTACAACTTCAAACGTTAAGACATGTGACAAAATCCGATGACAAATATAAATAAATGAATTTGGGATGGAAAAGTACCCTGCCACGTTTTATAGCAACGCGAATTCACATTCTGCAAAACAGTCGCAATCGGGAATGAGTTACGTTCGGTAATAAGAGGATCAGACGACGTAATGACAAACCACAATATTACACGTGGTAAAAATGTCCATAGTTAGTTTGATCAAATATACATCGTATGGATCCACCAATTCGTGATGGTGTCCGTAAAAATTACGGAGTGTCATTTTTAATCTCTCCTCATAACTTTGTTTGAGCAGTTTCTGCGTTAGAAGCAAACTTCTGTATATGAAGTCCGTATAGTGTGAACATGCACGAAAATAAGGTAACAAGTGAGATATGTTAACACCATACGAAGGGGCAGAGGGCATGTTACTGCTGAGAAATGGGAAGTTGAAATAGTCCCGTTTATCATAGATTTTCGTGTGAAGTCGTCCATCTCTGTCAAAATTGAGAAAAAGGTCAAAGTATGAAGCAGTCCCTCTAGTATCAGTAGAATCCTTAATTTCAATATAAAAAAGAAGATGTATGATTGCCAATGAGACAACTATTTCAACTGAACATGGGGAATAGTAACGAAAGCGTTGAAAAATTAAGTCTTTATGTTGCTTCAAAATTGCAAAGATCGTGATCGAAGTTTAAGCAGTAGATCTATCCAATTTATGAGAATCCACATCTGGTTAACACCACTGGAAGAATATATATCATCAAAATATATATTGCCAAGCCCGTCTTTAACTGTACAAAGAATAATCATGCTTGAACAATCCGCTGAAGGCATATAAATCTTTCCACATATAGATATCTTCTTAGTTTGACATAATTCCTATATACAGGTGATGTCGGACAACCCAATATGTAGATGTGGAAATACATATTTATCTAATAAGCTGTTCTCAGCATGGAAATATTTCAAAAGCAATTGTTTTGCACTGTCCTGTTTCTTTCTAGATAATTTGATAGGAATAACTAACATTGAAACACAGATCACGTGAACAGTATTTTTCCATATGTCACAATTGTATTTATCTCTGTTTGTTGGTGCAATAAAACCAAATTAATCAAACATAACTATTCTTCAGGATCTGTTCTCATTTTGAATATATTCCGTCATTTCGATTTAAGATGTTCCTTATTGGCAGCTATATCAGTATTGTTGTAATACAGCACAGTCATTGCCTGTTGTCAATTCTTGCCACATCTTTCTTGCCTGATGGCTATTTTTGTCACGTCTTCCTATTTCTTGGACGTCAGCTGCCACACAGTTATTGCCTGATGGCCATTCTTGTCACATTTTCCTATTTCTTGGACATTAGCTGTCACACAGTTAGTGCCTGATGGCCATTCTTGTCACATCTTCCTATTTCTTGGACATTAGCTGTCACACAGTTATTGCCTGTTGGCCATTCTTGCACATGTTGCATATCTTCCTATTTCTTGGACATCAGCTGTCAAGTAAAATAAACTCTTATAAGAACAACAAAAGTCAGAATGAATAATTGATTTATGTGAAAATAATTTTAATGAAAATTATGATTTCACATGATACGTATGAGTACTCTTTTAAATCTTGATTCAAATTGAGATGAGAAAGAAATTTGCAGACAAGAGCAAATTTGTCTATACATAAATACTTTATTATTATTAAATTGTAATTCTCTTCAAGCTTTTAAAGATGTTCGCTGATCATGAGTTTTACTGTTTGTCTGATTTTTGGAATTCTCTGGTTTTATCCACCCAACCACCATTAAGAATTGTGCCCACTAAATTCCCAATATATCTCCAATACAAGTAAACTAACAAATAACGGGTTTCTGGTGGTCTTTTATTTTCTTTAAGAAGGTCCTGCATAACTATAAGTCTTTTAAAAAGCTTTGATTTTGAAACGGAGACGCAAACATACTGAATGTTTAACGCCGTTAAATAAATGTATTCTTACTTTCCATGGTATTAGGTACAGTAGGTTTAATGTCTTAGGTGTGATATCATTTAAGGCAAAAAATTATCCTCGCTTCACAGTACCTCATATTTTAAAATGACAATTTTTTTGCCTTGTAAAATCACTGGATTTTTACGGAAATCATATATATGATGTTGAAAAATACATTTCATGAGGACATTTATGTTGCATCAATTACATACATTATAAACGCCTTTACTATGATACAGTTTGTCTTTTCAGTTTAAACACTGTGTTCAGCAAAATAAGAAAATCCTATTGAGGCATGTATTTTTAATAAATTGACATGTTTTATGCAAATTACGAGTTTCTAAAATAGAACCAACACTAAACAAACAAAATATCTAATATCCTCTTGATGTGTAGCTACTTGGAACATGACACATATAATGTTTCCTTGATACTGATTCTAGATTATATCTCATATTTTGCGGGTGTTGCTAAACGGCGGAAACGGAAAACGGAACGGAAACGGAAAGAATTTTCTATATAAACGGAATTTAAGGGGGGAAATAAAGAACTATGAAAATCAATAGATCTTGTCTTGCTGGTAATTTTTGCTATTAAAAGTTTCTATCTATTTCTTATTTATATCAATATAACAGGCGACCATGCAAGTGAGTAAATTCGTCATATAAGGTCAATAACTCCTATAAGAAGTCATTTGACTCTTTTGACGTGAATGGACATTAGGTAGAGATCCATATTCTAATAAAATTGAGAATGAAAACGAATATTATGTCAAAGAGGCAACAACCCGACCAAAGAGCAGACTACATTTGAAAGCCACCAATGGGTCTTCAACGCAAATCCCGCACCCAGAGGGTGTTAAACATGTTTTGTGAGATCCCAACCTTCCCCTATACATCTAACCACACATATGAAGCAATACACACAGTAAAACTCTTTTTAAAAGACTCTGAAGTCCGAGTCTGACGTCAGATTAGACATGTTTTTAACATCAGGTTTTCGTTTTTCAATGCGTTTTAATAGATAGTACGTGCACTTTATCCCTATGTTTTAATTTTAACTATGTCGGCTAACTTGGCTGACAGGCAGGGTTATCCAACACAGTTTTTAAACTAGATACGTTAATGATAATTGTTGCAAAGTTTAACCAAAACTATCAGGCGACTCCCTAAAAGACATATGTTCAATAACATTTTACGGTACCCATTTGTTTCAGAGACTGAGAAATTTTGTAAAAGTTAACAAAGACGAAATCGGACGACGAACGTCAAGTGACGAGAATAGCTCACTCAGCAGGGCTAGGTCAGATAAAAAAAGAACTCTCTCAAAGTATACCACTAAAGAAAACGACCATGACAGAGCAAAAACATTGAATGAATATTTCACTATAATTGTATCAACTAAGAAGACATCACCCACAGGCACTTGTCTCAGAAAATATTTTCCTGTAAACATTAATATAACATTAAGGTATATAGGAGGAAAAAATTCTGAAACAAGTGCCTGTGACATCAATTAAATATGTACCACTAAATAAACAGTTACATCCAAAATGGAAAGACATAATAACTTCAGTATGGGCGAGAACAAAATTAGAATATGGATTCAATGCATAAAAAGTACGAGGGCCAGAAGAAATAGGCCATATAATGTAAAAAAAAAAGTAGACCTAAAAAATATAAAATGAATTTGTAGCTATCATATTATTATTCACCTATTTTTCAACAACCATCAATACCAGCTTGATACCTAATGAATGGGCAAACGGAGACATTTGTGCATTTCAGCTAATTAAGTATCTCAAACATGCATTCCCTGCAAGATGCTGCAACATATAGTATGCTCCAACATAATGCGTTACCGTCTAGATTATTATAATATAATCAATGCTTTAAATTTACGTCTTAAATGCATGATTTTTTATTAGTTGTTAGTGGCTTTGAACTAGCTGTCAGTTAATTGCGAGTCGGAGTGCTCTCCGATCTGTACAAAGTGTCTGTTTGTTGCTGGGATGTACAAGTACCCGGCCACGTCAACTTGTATGTGTGTTCATCTGATGATTCAACTAATTCTTATAGTTCGTTCTTATGTTGTAATTTTATACCACTGTCCTAGGTTATGGGGAGGGTTGGGATCCCGCTAATATGTTTAAACGCGACACATTCTGTATGTATGTGCCTGTCCCAAGTCAGGAGCCTGTAATTCAGTGGTTGTCGTTTGATTATGTGTTTGTTTTTCGTTCATTTTTTGGAACATAAATAAGGCCGTTAGTTTTCTCGTTTGAAATATATTGTCATTTCGGGACCTTTTATAACTAACTATGCGGTATGGGCTTTGCTCATTGTTGGTCTCTTGTGGAGAGTTTGCTCATTTGCAATCATACCACATCTTCTTTTTATATATTTACGTAAATGTTGAAGTTGCAACTATGTGCTATAATCAAGGACTGCGCCACAAAATCTTAAAGGGCACATTACAGATATATTTATTTTATATTTTGAAAAATCAAAATTAAACAGTTACAGGAAACCAGGTAAAACACAATGTTAGATTTACACGTTCCTATGCTTCCGCAAGCAAAGAGTGGTGGTAAATTGGACACTTGACATCAAACAGGTCCAACAGGTCGTTGATTCTGGGGTATCTCAAGGAACTGTTATGGATCAGGTGTAACTGAGTAAATGATATATCATTGATATCTTGGAAAATTGGGTGTCTGACCAGTAGAATCATCCAAACGACCAGGTGCGTAGTGTAAAATAAAGTATCATTTCCCTCATAAATAAGAACAGAGCAGAATGAGTTTTCAGTTGTCTTGACATAGCACCAAAATCATTAAAGACTACCAATGTGAATAAAAGTAACTATCAAATTTCAATATTCCTTTTGTACTTTTGGGTGAATGAATATAAATACATGTCTATGTTAACGGGTGTCACATGTGAAGCTGGATCTATTTGCCCTTCCGGAGCAGCTGGAAGTTTTTGGTAAGGTTCGTGTTGCTCAGCCTTTGGTTTATATGTTGTGTGGGTTTTTTTCATTTTTAGTCATGGCGTTGACGGTTTGTTTTCGACTTCTGAGTTTGAATAATCCTTTGGTATGTTTCGCCTATCTTTCTATGTTTTCTACTATAGTAGAACAAAATACTGAATGAGTGACACTATTTTCAATTGTAATATTATGAACCAAAATTCACGGCTGCTTGAGAGAAATTAAATTTTCAGAGAAGAATTAAGCGGCATGATATTTAAAGCTTGGGTGAGGGCATTGTGCAAATCGTATTTATTGATTTAAATTCTAGGAGATATACTGCTTTTCTTATGTAAATACCAAACAGCATACTATACAAACCCTTGAGTATTGTAAAAGGGTAGGAAAGGCTTTATATATATAGTGAAAGATTTTGTCAATTTTTTTCATTAGAATAAAGTATAATATACAGGTTTCTATTCTAGTTCCCTGGTTTTCATAACGGATTTTGTCAATATACCATTGTCCTTTTAGGTTTCTTTTACGTTTTCTTTCCATTTAACAAGCAAAGATACAACGAAAATCTGCAATGTAGAACAACGCAACAACATACACAATATCACTAATCTTGATTCAAGGCAATTCAAAAAGAAACAAAGGATTTCCCCAAAAGTGTATTACGTCACAACCTATTTATAGAACCAGAGACATATAAAACAATATTGTATTATATGTCTGATAGAATCGAGGCCGATGTCTTTCTTTTTTTTAGGCCTATAGAGATTTTTTTTTGTGTTGTTGGGTTGCTATCTTATTGACACTGATCAAACTTTAAAAAAAAAAAAAAACAGATTATCCGGAATCGCATGAAAGACGTACTCATGACCTTGTCAAATATTTCAAAAACATAGTCTCGTCATCTCCTGGTAATTATTTCAATACTTTTTGCTTTAAAATCTTTTATTTTAAATTCATTCCTCTGGTGTTTTTTTTTCTCTTGTGAACATGTGTAATACTGTATAAAACATGCCTATATAGGTAGAATAGATGTTAATTCTTTCTGTTTCCGTTTTCCGTTTCCGCCGTTTAGCAACACCCCATATTTTGCTTGGTTTAAACTGAGGGCGAATTTATTGCAAGTCAAATCGGTTTTGGTTCGGGTGAAGAAAACCAGTTCAGGGTTTAAAAAACCTAGTGTGTAACACAACGTGGTTTCCTTAATTTCAGTGAACGCATGGTTTTATAACTTAACATGGCTGACATTCTTATGATGAAAGATTGGTTAGCGCAAAGTGAAGATGAGAGCGCAGATACATGGTTAAGGCAGATTAATCATCATTTTGTACACTGAAACTTTCAGTTCACATTTTTGTTGGCTTTATTGAGAAACGTAGAAAGATACTCAGAATGAAAGACTACGTTGAAAATGTTCTTCCATTGTATTCCCCTGATGACTTTGTGTTTGTTTGGCTTCAAAAATATTTTGACATGAGCGTCACTGATGAGTCTTATGTAGACGAAACGCGCGTCTGGCGTACTAAGTTATAGTCCTGGTATCTTAAGATTATAGACAACGTTTCAGAATGAGCAGTTCCACATTTGACATAATAGTCAGTATTTGTTCTTATACGCTACCCGATTTATTAAATGGCCTACCGGATTAAAGGTTCAATTCATGATTGTAGGGTTTTGAAAAACTCTCCTTTGTTTGGCAAAACATTTGAAAATAAGGATGAACTCTTCCCCTCATTAGATCGGAGATTCCGCAAATGGATTAACTAAATGGCTATTGACACATTCCAAAGATTTTGGGAACCTATTCTGTGACCAGAAATGCTACAATTACATCGGATCCACAGTTCTACAAGGATGTATATTGAAAGGGTAGATTTAGACGTCAAAAGTACATTGAAATGTTTGATGTGTGCGAGACAGTAAAACTGGTTTTTAGTTGTGTATTACACGAAGTTTGTTTACTTAATTGTGATGAATTTGAGGAGTATATCCAAGAAGGATTAAAAGACAATGAGGAAATCAATGACTTTCATGACGTTATGCGTAGGACGGACACCGCAGAACAAAAACGCCAGTTAATTGTGAACATGTAAAAAGGAGATGTGGTATGATTACAAAAGTGACAATTATGCACTAGAGTTCAAATGATTTAAAGGTAACCGTACACCACTCAACAATGCATAAAGTCGTACCGTATAGTCGTTCATAAAAGTAAAAGGTATTTGCTGACATAAAAAATGGACAACAATTCGAAAGAGAAGACAAAGCACATTATCTATAGCAAGACTGTTATGAAAAACTCATGACACAGTTGACTTTTCTCTTCCATATGACACAAATGAACAAAGAATGTGGTTTAACATATAAATTTCCTTTTATTATATTGCTTTAAAGTCAAATATATATATATATAAATAACATAAATACATTGCCAAATTGAACAGTCACATAATAATGATAAGCGTTATTTTTCTTTTTAGCTTGTAATAATAAATTAAAAAAAAAATCAATTGATTGATTGTTGGTTGCTAAACGTCCAGTGGCAAATATTTCATGCATATCTTAAAACATATTAAATAAATATCACATTTCGGGTAACAAGTATTGATGAATAAATAATGTCTATGTTTCCATAAGAACGACAATCTCTTTCTAGAATTCATTGTGCATAGTTACCATAAACATCAACATTTCCTTTTGTGGGCATTCTTTCCCCCCTTTTAATATCAATTAGGTGTATCAGGCGATTCTGCTGTATCATTAATTCTTTTTACTCTCTGACTGCTTTGAAACTATGGATACTATTGCTACCTCCGTCTTCAGGTACAATTGATTGGTTTATTGCTGTTTGACTCATTGGGCCAAGTGAAAATGCTGGCTTAACATTTGCTTGATATCCATAGGCTTCCTCCATCTCTTTGAAGAATGGAGATTCTTTTGCATCATTCCCACTTCTTGAATTATGATCCACAGTATCATGGAGTGATTTGGTCGATGCCACTACTGGTGGACGTTTCGTCCCCGAGGGCATCACCGGCACAGTAGTCAACACTTCGGAGTTGACATGAATATCAATAATGTGGTCATTTTTATAAATTTCCTTTTTACAAAACTTTGAATTTCGAAAAACTGATCGTCACTGATGAGTCTTAAAAAGACGAAACGCGCGTCTAGCGTACTAAATTATAATCCTGGTAACTTTGATAAATATTTGTTAGATTCTTCCACCTTTGTTCACACTGTAGATCTGTGAAATGATTTTCAAATCTATTTATGTCTTCTGCTACATCCTGCAAGATAACTTTTTTTACTTCCTTGTTTGTTAAATTATTTTGAACTTCTGGTGATGTGCCTTTCGATTGTGCTTCACCTGTTATACAAGGTTTCAAGTGTGGTTCTACAGATGTTCCAGGTCTAGACTGGTTCTATTGATTGATTGATTGATTGATTGTGTGTTGGTTGCTTAACGTCCAGTGTGGTTCTATTGATGTTCCAGATCTAGACTGTTTCTTGTGTACAATTTGGAAATTAGTATTGCGTTCATTATCACTGAACTTGTATATGTTTGTTTAGGGGCCAGCTGAAGGACGCCTCCGGGTGCGGGAATTTCTCGCTACATTCAAGACCTGTTGGTGACCTTCTGCTGTTGTTGTTTTTTTTTATTTGGTCGGGATGTTGTCTCTTTGACACATTCCCTATTTCCATTCTCAATGTTATTGGTTCTATTGATGTAGCCAAAAACTGCATTTTACCCCTATGTTCTATTTTTAGCCATGGCGGCCTTCTTGTTTGGTTTGGCGGGTCACGCCACACATTTTTTAAACTAGATACCCCAATGATAATTGTGGCCAAGTTTGGTTTCATTTGGCCCAGTAGTTTCAGAGAAGAAGATTTTTCTAAAAGTTAACGACGACGGACGACGACGCCGGACGCCAAGTGATGAGAAAAGCTCACTGAAGGGCCAGTTGAGCTGAAAAACTAAATAAAGCTCTGTATGAACAAAGCTAAATCTAAATAATTTTTAAAACCAAGAGACTCACCTAGAATATCAAGAAACTCGCTCTTAATATTATAGCGGCTTGATCAGTTTATATCCTGATTTCTGAACGTCCTAGTAACTTTTTCTTTACTGTATCAAATATGATTAAAACAATAGACAGGATATATAATGATTTACAAAATTGTTGCCTTTCTTATTCTAATAAAATTTAATTAATAATTGTAACGTCAGCTATGTCCACAATGTATGTCAAAGATCTGTCAAAATTCTAATATACGTACAGGACTATAGTTTCCTTTATCAAGAGTGATTGATTATTCCTGCAGAGGTATTACTTGGGATTCTTTTAATTTATCTGGGAAAACAGCTGATTCAAATGATTCATTTATAAGTTTAGAAATAGGATTGGATAATTCAGATAATTTTAGTATTTTTTAAGAGATTCCATCTTGTCTTGGTGCCTTTTTTATGTTAATTTCATTGACTTGGTTTTTTTTTTAGCACACTCGGAATTTACTGAGCTAAAATGTATTCTTTTTCTGGTTTGTTTCTTTGGTGACTTTATTACTTGAATGATGTTTATCTATTATAGTATTTATTGAGTCGATGTCTATGGCAACATTTATAAAAAAAGTTATTAAATAAAACAGAAACTTCATTTTGATTGTTCAATATATTATTTTCTTCACATAGGATTCGGTAATTTGAAAAAAGTGAAACTTTGTTTGTTAAGAAGGTTGGATTGTTGGCCCAAAATCTTTGCTGTTAGGTCCTCCTATACATCGTTCCATGAAATAGTTTCTGATGAATTTAAAAACAAATGTGTTAACTAGAATTCTTTGTTTTCTGTAACATTCCCAATTTGTTTTATTTTTAAAATTTTGATATTTGTTGTACATGTTGTATGCCATTCTCTTTTTTTTTTATATATATAATAAACTTCGCAAAGTTTGATTCATGAATGGTGCTGGTTTGTTGATGTTTTTTTTTCTTTCATAGGTATTTGTTTGTCTATAACCTCCATGAAAGTGGTTTCAAATGTGTCATATGCTGTATTCACATCTGCTGAGCTTTCTATTATTATAGCAGTTTTCCCCATTGAAATCTGGCAAAACATGTTCCCGATAAAAGTTTTTGAAACTTCTGTATTTTATGAAATCTTTATTTATTTTTGGTAGTATGCCTTTAGTTTGAGAGAAAATAATGTAATGTACATCACTCAATCCACAGTTGAAATTTAAAATATTTTGACAATAAGTTGTTTGATTTGTAAGAAAAACATCATTTAAAGAAGCAGTGGCATATTTTGTGAAACAAGTTGGTTTATTTACCAAATTTGTGAAATCAAAAACATCACAGCTATCATTTAGGGGGTACATTTCTTTTGGGAGAGCATGTTATACTTGAAGTCACCAAGTAGAAGAAAATTATCATAAATGGTTGTAATTTATTACATGTAAATAAAAACTATTTTGTTTAAATTATCATCTTTTATTGTAGGAGGTCTATAAAGTCCTGCGATTAACCATTTTCTATTATTATTATACGCATTTCTACCACAATTGATTTAGTAAATTTAAGTTAGTTTAAACATATTTATTTATAGTGGATTGGGAAACAAGTTTTGCAACTTATATTAATCCCTTTCCACTTTGCGGGTGCGAGTGCTGCCTTGTAGCGGCATTAGCCTACTCTTTTTCGATATCTACAAGGGTGTCTTTAACGTGCAAGAGATATGACTCTCTCTTAACACGGGCCAGCCATTTATCGTCCCCGTCCGACGGACTATCATCGTTTCCTCGAGACCATACTCGCAAATGGTGTCAAGGGAGAGCCGAAAATTGTGTTCCTGAAATTTTCATCCCAAACGAGAATCGAACCAGGAACCTTTGTGTTAGTAGTCCGATGCACTAACCACTACACCACGGCTCTCTTATAGTATGCATCTGTTGAGAAACTAATCAACCTCATAAAATGCACGTACGACCTCGGTTTTTTCATATTTTTCTATTCCATGCTATGTCAGATCTAACATAAATAACAAGTCCGCCGCCATGAGATGTTCGTTCTTTCCTAAATAAGTTGAAATGATCGACTTAACATGCATATAACGGTGTTTTTATATAGAAGTTCTTTAATGGGACAGGCTGTGTCCTTAAGCTGTAGATATTAAGGTATGCTCACGTAAATGTATCGGGTGCTTCCTTCGTGCCTCATTAAGTTCTGAAAATATATCAAATTGATATTCATCTCTAGAGTCACTGTTTACAATATTTATTGGCCCATTTTGTAAACTCCGGGGTAGGTTTAAACTGGTACTACAGCTCTGGTTAACGATTCCGTAAAGTTTGGGAGTCGCTGGCTGCATCCATAGCAATAAAATGTATCATCCTTCGTTGATAAGATGTGGTATTGTGTACATGAGATGATCTAGACAAATTCCCATGAGAGGACAGCCAGGTGGCGCTATCCAAGGTCATTATGGTCACGTTGTTGTCCGAGGTCGTACGTGCATTTTATGAGGTTGATTAGTTTCTCAACAGATGCATACTAGTACGTTCTATATTTGTGTTGTACTTATTGAATTTATCTCTTTATTGTTAAACTTTTATGATTGATGGATATTCTGTAAACTTTCTTTGAAAGTTTAAAAATTGTGTGGATTTATTTGATTAACACTGCTATTGACCGAGGTTCCAAAGAAAAAAAAATTGCCGAAATGGTGTAATGTCGCACAAAAGATGTTTATAAAATTAAATCAGGAAAGGTTTCTAAAATGTCGGGAAACCACGACACTGGTATTAACACTAGAAGTGTAATGAATAGAAGTTCAGACGCAATGCGCATGTCACGGGATTCCGGAAAGTGAAAATGAAACTAACGGTAGTGAAAACAACAAGTCCAACACAGAACTACATGATGGACAAGTTTTCCAGCATGGAAAAATCTCAAACGATTGCTAATTTAGCGATGAACATTCTGCAATTACAAGATACAGTCAGTGGCAAAGAGTTGGAATAAAGCCAAAACTCATCTACAAAATAAGTCCGACAAGACAGATACTGTTAGTGACTAAACTCATCATAGATACAAGGACTAAATTTAGTATATACACCAGACGCGCGTTTCGTCTACAAAAGACTCATCAGTGACGCTCGAATCCAAAAAAGTTAAAAATGCCAAATAAAGTACGAAGTTGATATTCTTGAATTCTCAGATATATCACATCATGATAAGGAATCTGAGTAGGAACACGATCACCAATATGTTGGTGGGTGTTCCTTAGACCATGTTAGATGAGATAGACATGGTAGATGAATACCTCTTTTTTAAGTTAGAAAAAGAATACGAGAAGGATAAAAAGTTTGGTACTGAGATTGACATTGCTATGACAGAACTAGCTGAAACAGCTATTTGGAAACCGTTATATGACGAGGAGTATCTAAATTTAACAGACAAATATTTGGTGCCTCGAAAATGTAAATAGATAAAGGTATATTTTTCAGATTTAATATTATATTGCATTAGATATATCTTACTTGGTTATATCAACAATACTTCAAGAAGATTTTATACCTATGTCACGAATAGGGTTGCATTGATACGTAAATCTACAGCATTTATGTCCCATAAGAGAAAAATATGGCTGATAAAGCAACAAGATCTATTCCTTCTTACGAACTGAATCATAACGAATGGCTGAGAGGTCATCATTGTCTGCTATTTTCTGCAAAGTCAATTTTAGGGGTCGAAGTTCATCTCTCAATTCCTGTTTTTTTCCCTCTGATATTTGTCTCTGTGACACCTATTCCACGTCTTCCCCACTCGAGTTAATAGATTAAATATTCAATGCGATTTTGGTATGGATTTTAAAATTCACATCAAGTTTCAAAAGAATAAATACACATTCAAATGATCTTTTTCAAGAAAACAAAAAGGTATGAATGAATAAAGAAGATGTGGGGTATAAATATTTCTACAGAACCCAACAAAATTAATTCATATAAACAATATTGGTTATATAAAAAATATCACTTGATAACTTTGTTGTTGAACAATATTCTCTTTTTCCTGTCTGTTTGCCTGAACTTTTAATGAGGTGGCGCAACCAGTCTTTTATCAACAGCTGCTATATATAAGGCACTCTTGTATGAAGTATATGTTTCGCGATATAGCAGCAACGCTTGCATAAGTTCATCAACATAACCTATAGAGGTTAAAATAAATGAGACCAGTTGTTTTCAATCGTAAAAATAATAATGTACATATATAAGCACACCAAAGCTTGGATCATTCAGCATATTTTATTCTATATTTTATACAAATGCAGGGCATTGTCTACTTCGCTGAAACCCTTAATTGGTTTTAAAATACAGGTAGAGAAAATATTACAGAAATGTTACAAATGTCCCAAACCATATACATTTTAACATGCATTTTGATTTATTGTTGGTGTTTTAACGCCGGTTTTTATTTGAGGAAGAAGCCGGAGAAATCCACAGCAGAACGTTTCCCTTGCTATATGTACAAAATGACCTATCTCTACTATTCATTTTCTTTGCTATTTCGATACTTTTGCAGTTTGAAAATTTCGTAATTCACATATACATGTGCAGTGGTGACAAATATAAGAAAGAGGAATGATTTGGAGGATAGGATTGCTAGCTTAGAGAATACTACAAAAGAACAAGTTGTAAGAGACTTGAAGGAGAAGGCTGCAAGTTGTGTTGACTCCCGGATTGTTTTACGTATCCCCACTGTTTGGTTTTTTAAAAGTCGATATGTATTGGTTTTTTTTATTTCCGCCAAATGTGTTTCTAAAGTTTCATTGCAGAAAATTCATCGTATTTCCTTTATAATGGTGCTGATACCACAGAGTAAGTTTTTATTACTTCTATTATGAACTTTGCTGATCACCGGATAAGTGATCATTCTGTATTTTTTGCATGTTTTGTGTAAAGTGGTGAATTGTGTGCATTTTGACCGGTATTTGTTTACATCCTTGTAACGCCCGTTAACTGCTTATTTTGAGTATTCATGTATAGGTTAAGATAATTAACCTGTCTGGTCTAACTTTGCCCCATTAAATTTTTTATTTTATATCTGCCTTACTCAGTTGGTTTGAAGAAAATATTTCTATGGAACGCCATTTGTGTCATTTAATGAACGTACAGTTTTTTTACATCACATTGATTAGAATTGCTTTATATCATATTGATTGATTGTTGGTTGTTGAACGCCCAGTGGCAAACATTTCATGCATATTCAGGACGAGAACAGGTTAACAATAAATACAGTAGGTAGGTAGTTGTAATAGAGGCCATCTAGGATGATACTCGGGGAAGGGGGGGGGGGGGATTTGGACTGCCACTGGAAAATGAGGGGATATTGGATAGGGACAGAAATTCATGTAGAAGTTAAGATAATTAACCTGTCTGGTCTAACTTTATCCCATTATTTTTATTATTTAAATTCTGCCTTACTCAGTTTGTTTGAAGAAACTATTTCTATGGAACGCCATTTGTGTCATTTAATGAACGTACAGTTTTTTACATCACATTGATTAGAATTGCTTTATATCATATTGATTGGTTGTTGAACGCCCAGTGGCAAATATTTCATGCATATTCAGGACGAGAACAAGTTAACAATAAATACAGTAGGTAGGTAGTTGTAATAGAGGCCATCTAGGATGATACTCGGGGGAAAATTTGGACCGCCACTGGAAAATGAGGGGATATTGGATAGGGACGGAAATTCATGTATAAGTTAAGATAATTAACCTGTCTGGTCTTACTTTACCCCATTATTTTTTTTATATTAAATCTGCCTTACTCAGTTTGTTTGAAGAAAATATTTCTTTGGAACGCCATTTGTGTCATTTAATGAACGTACAGTTTTTTTACATCACATTGATTAGAATTGATTTATATCATATTGATTGATTGTTGGTTGTTGAACGCCCAGTGGCAAATATTTCATGCATATTCAGGACAAGAACAAGTTAATAATTATTAATACAGTAGGTAGGTAGTTGTAAAAGATGCCATCTAGGGTGATACTCGGGGGGGGGGGGGGGGGGGGATTTGGACTGCCACTGGAAAATGAGGGGATATTGGATAGGGACAGAAATTTTGCCTTGCAACAGGCCACCTACGGACCCCTCAAAGAGTTGTTGCAAGGGTTCTTAACGTGCAAAGAGAGTGGCACTCTCTTTACACGAGGCATCGGATTTAACGTCCCCCTTCTTACCGGACGTGACTGCGAACTTTATACTTCCCGTACAGCTAAGTGACCATATTTCTCTACCCCAGTCACTCTTGGGGTTACTTTATTTCATAAATGGTTGTGTGTATGAATATATCTTTTGCTTGTAAGGTTGTATAAATGTCTATCTACATGTAGATATCTGTAGGATCATTCACATGCAGTTTTCTATGGTTTACAAGTTTTTGCAATCAGTTAGTGACATAATTGTATTGTTTTAAGAAAGAGTCTGGCCACCGTCTTATATTGCAATCATTGAAAAGTAAAGTTGACATTTTCATTGCTAGTATTGACGAACATTTATATGATCCAAATGTTAGCAAAATAGAAAAGAAAAATAGTGTTAAGTCGAATCCTCAATTAGCATCAGCTATTAAGTTAGTGACGCAAGGCAGTGTGAAATCTAGTTTAACAGTCAAAAAAGAAAGAAAAAGTAGTGCATAGTTAAGTGAGTGTACGGTACATAGCTTTTCCGAAAGTGTTTTAAAAATGTACAACCGCCTTCAATGCGGATCAAGTAAATTCAAAACCAGTTATATGATCACCAATTAACGATGAAACAACATGTTTTTTTATGATAATAGGAGTATAAAGTAAACATAATATGTGTCTTTCGGTCATGAAAAAGCGATTATATGTAACATATGAACATGATGAATTCTATTTGTATAATTTTTTATCCTGTGCCCGATTGTCTTACTCACTTGTTACTGCATGATATCTTTCTTTACATTACAGAATATACAATGTCAGAGTGGAGTAACAATACGTTTGCAATACTAGGTATTCAAATAGACACTTCGACGCCAACGAAATCCAGTGATGACACCTCTCAAGTTAGTACTGCTAACACCGGGACCGCTGAACTGGAGAAAGCTGAATCAATTATTTATTCAAACTCAACATCGATGGTAAATGATTCTTTAAAAATATCAGGAATAGAGGAACAAACAATCTTTCATTGCAGCTATTGTAGTTACAAAACAAATAACAAAAGTAATTTTAACAAGCATAAGAAAGATGTCAACTGCTCGTCAAACAAGCCAGTGCCGAATGAAAAGAAATTCATATGCCATCACTGCACTGAAGAATACAAAACCAAATATGGCCTTAGTATCCATTGTAAAAACACATGAGAACATGTTCCAGTACAAATGTGATAGTTGTCAGAAAGGATATAACCAAATGGCTCAGTTCAAAGCACATCTTGTAAGCCACACAAGAGCCCTTGGGGAGAAATGTAACACGTGTAAAAAGTATTTTAGTACTACGTCGTCTTTAAAAAGACACAAGGAGACATGTGCTGACTGTACGACATCCAAAGGTGTGGATAAATTCCAATGTGACGTTGAGTTTTCGAGAAAGTAGTCACTTTTGTATCACACACGCTCTACTCTTAACTCATTCAGGTATACATGTGACCAATGTCAAAAGTTTTTTTTGTGGATATCTAGTCTAAAAGAACACATGGAGACCCACATCTGACTTGGCCGTTTTAAGTTAAAATTGAAATGTTAATTTCAACTTACTGATCTCTTTTATTTTTTGTTATTTTTATTTTTACAGGGTAAAATGTAAATGTTTGTTCTATAATATTTTCTTTTATGTAATGTTTGTTTAGTCGGAGATACTATTGTTTTCTACTTTGTCTTCAACACCGTCTTTATCAACATCATTGACAAGGCGTCAAATATCGTTCTAGTGAGTTGTGCAACCGTCCTAGATTTTACATTGTTATAAACTTGCTTTTGTTAATCTAACAGAGTGAGAGATTTTCCATTTGCATCTTGGTTTGAAAGTTTAGCCCACTGTCCGTCATAAAAAAATGCTGGTGTATAAAGACCCATTTGAAACAAATAAAGAAACACGTCGTGAAGCATCTGTCGCATCGCTTCAGTCTTCATGCTATACCCTTTTAGACCAAACCCAGTTTTCTATCATATTCTGCTAAGTGGATTGCCGTTGATGCACCAGAATATGACACAAAATATAG
Organism: Mytilus edulis; assembly: GCF_963676685.1. NCBI lineage: Eukaryota > Metazoa > Mollusca > Bivalvia > Mytilida > Mytilidae > Mytilus > Mytilus edulis. The sequence continues at coordinate 75,999,191 of NC_092354.1, read as the reverse complement.
CTCATTAACAGCGAAGCAGTGCATTCATAGATTACCTTAGCTGTATTTGGTAACACTTTTAGGAATTTTGGTCCTCACAGCTCTTCAACTTCCTACTTTTTTGGCCTTTTTAACTTTTTTGGATTCGAGCGTCACTGATGGGTCTTTTGTAGACGAAACGCGCGTCTAACGTATATACAAATGTTAGTCCTGGTATCTATGACGAGTTTATTTATTACCACTGGGTCGATGCCACTGCTGGTGGAGATTTATTTTTCCGAGGGTATCACAAGCCCAGTAGCCCGAGCTGGCAACATATATTCATCCTTCTTTGACCTCATGAAGAATGTATATACTTCGGATATGCCATCTCGTTTCACTTACACAAAACCACTGTTTAGAACTTGGACGCCACCTTATAAAACAGATGAGGCCAGACATAAAATACCTATCGTACAAAGGAGTGATGCTGAGTCGGACGGAGAAGAGGCATCAACAGTCGACACATCGGAACCCATAGACTCTTCTTTGCCTGCTAGCATTAACAACAGTGAGGAAGTCCAAGGGACAAGCAAAGCCTGTTGTACTAAAAAGAAGACAAACCAAATGCAAAGAGTGGAAAAGGAAAAAGATTATCAAACCCGTACACAAATCCGCTTACGTGTTTGATTTCTCCAGTGACAGTGATTTTGAATAGGTGAGTTATGTTAATACATTTGAAATTGTTAAGTCCAAAGAGCATTAGTTACAGGATACTATAAGCCGAACATATTGATAGGTTATATAGCTCTCCTTCAAGTTATTTGGGTTTTATTTGGCCTGTAATGTATTGATTGTTGATCATTCGGTTACACAAGTGTACCTTATAACCAAAAAAGGTTAATATGGTCAAATACCAGAATGAATAGGAAAGTATCAAACGAATATTACAGATATAACATTTCTCCCCTTTTACTAACAAAATATCTTTATTTCCTTGTTCTTTTAAATTTCCAAAATCTAGCTTTTATGAATAATCTTTCAAAATTTTACCTGCAAAAATTTACTGAAAATGTAAAGTTTGTCTTTTTAAAATATCAATGAACATGATTAACCCGAGTTGTGTACATGTTTATAGACACATCGCTCCATGCACTTTGATAATATACTTAAAAACGAGATTGGTCTGTAATTTTTTACTTCATTACAATTATTACTCTTAAAAACAGGAGGTACATATGCTTTTTTCCAATCTGTGGGAATTTTAGCTGTGATACAGCCTCTTTTGATAAAACTGGACTGATCAAGTCTGGACATGAGGCCTTATTTGGATTTAAAATCTTTAAAACATCTTCGACCTCACTATCTTTAAGTGTAATATCAATTAGTGTATAGTCTGGAACGGTTAAGTCAGGAATAACAGCGTCGGTATCATCTTCGTTTGTCTGCATGGCAAAAAAAGTTATTAAATTCATTCGCTTTACCAATATCGTTAAATATCAAGTTATCATCCTTAAGCAGTGGAGGAATACCCGAGTAAGTAGGTTTGATACCAGAAATTTGGTAACAAGTTTTCCACCAAGTTCTTGCCGATAAGTTTTTTGCATTTATAAACCCATAACTGGACACTGATATCTTATTTGATCTAAAAGTGGTGGCCCGACTCCACAATACGGTACAATAGTTATCAAAGGTACCAGGATTATAATATATTACGCTAGCACTAGTAACCCGAATTTAGCTTGAACGGACAAAAACGTGTTAACGCTATTTAAATGAGATTGATTGTCATTTGATAAAGATTGACAAAAATTAAAAAATAATTTCAATTCATTTCAATTCATTTCAATTCATTTTAACGCCAGTCAAATAGATTTCTTTGCGGTGAATCAATTGAAATCAAGTTAGTGGTAATGTACGTTAAAACAATAGGCCACGCCCCCGTTAAACTATTTCAAACTGGCATCAATTCGTTTTAAACATCGTTGAGACCAGAGCTTTGTATAGGTAAATCACTGAAGCAAAACAACTTTGATTGATGTCGTTTATTTTTTTCAAATTTTATCGAATTTAGTTAAATGCGTATATTATAAGTAAAGTCGCATGTTTCACAATTTTTAACAAATGAATGAACAAAACACGTGACATTTAAGAAATTTATATAAAACATTAAAATATTGATGCACGGTTTAAGAAATGTGAAGCTGTTGAAAATAAAATAGTAGGATGCATTACATAATTTGAATTTGCCAAAATACAGTAGATCTTTATCTCACATATTCGTTTCAAAAATTGCTAAGTGCTATGAAACTCCTGATATGTAACGTGTGGTCCCTAGCAAATGCTCACGAAACTTTAGGTATTCCTGTATATTTACCGTTACTGTTTTTCTGGTTTACTATATTGAACTCGTAAATTAAATGTGTCACAGAAATTGTTCATTGCATATATAATTTAAATCTTATATTTTCGGTAAACAACAAATATTCACTAGCTGTATATTATTATATGAAATTGCTTGTAATGCCAAACATTGTTTTTGTTAAAAAATAAAATTGATGAAGATAATGTTGACATTTGTTGAATTTTAATAATAAACGGTTAAGTCTTGCTCAAAATTGTAAATGAAGTAACAGATCAGTGAACTTTTAAAACTGTGTTAAATTGTAATACCGGTCGCTGGAGCAAAACAGGGGTAAATTGTGGAAGAGCATATTGTGGACGAGCATATTGAAGCGTTGTTACGATTCTGGAACGGTATATTATCGTGCTCTCATGCACCGTGACATACAAAAATTCTTGTAATAAATGAAAATGTATCCCGTATATATGAACAAAAAAAAGTTTGCGATAGCAACGGGTAGGTTTAAGTTAAACGATCTTGTCTGGCTGTTAGTCGGCATTCCTTACGCCTTTTAATACATTTCAATAAAATGATAATGACGTTTGGGGCATCTGATTCTGCCTTATATATTAAAATGACCATACACATTGTAAAAATACAAGAATGGAAAAGAAACTTCTGCAATGTTGCTCTCATATTATTTTATTAGCTATATTTTATCGGTAATTTCTTAGTAAAAACTGGGTGCTCTCGTTGAAGTTCGCGTTACACATTAAAACGATTTTCATTGGTCGAAAAGTTTGCAAACTTTCAATCCGGGTGTTCTCAACGAGGTCCGCGTTCATGTTTGAATTCGATACGTATGGATAGACTCGACGATGTCCGAGTTAACGAAAAAAATTTAGAAAAATATCACTTCATTCCCCGAGAAAATAAATTCTGTATATTCATTTAAATCAATAATTGATTAACTTGAACTTTGAAACAGTTACATTAATATATCTTTCCGCACCCTTTAATCTAAGGTCATTAAATCTAAATAACTTAATAAAATTATTTGCTTCAATATTTTTCAATCAATCAAGAAATGGCATGACTAAATGGAATAAAACATAAAAAAAAACACATTTTCTTAACACCATGCAGGAGACTGTCTAGTGGTTGTTCCGTAGATAAGAACTCCGATTTGTTTGACCATACATGCTTTTTAATTGGGACATACGGTTTGAACCCCCCTTTTTGCTGTAATCTGTCGTTGTTATATATTATCTTTTTTATAAGTATTGTACATCAATCAGACCGTTAGTTGTTTGAATTCATATTTGTAATTTTGAGAATTAAAAATGATTATGCGGTTTTGGTTTTGCTCTTTGTTGAATGCTGCATGGTGAACTAATTGTATAAATGTCTAGGAATATAACTTTAACAAACTAAATAATATATTTTAAAAGTTCTATATATATTATATTTCATATAGAAATACGCGTTGTTTCAACAAATGGAAGCTTTTAACGACCTTGACTGGTTTAACAGCCCTTGCACGGTATAGTTAAGACTAAACAAATCCTTGTAAAAACTAATATTTCATCTAGGTGCTTTCGTTAAAGTTCGCGTTACATATTAAAATGAATTTCATTGGTCTGAAAGTTTGCAAACTTTCAATCCAGGTGTTCTCATCGAGGTCCGCGTTCATGTTTCAATTTGATACGTAACATATGAAAGTCCAATATGGTACAAATGTAAAGACTCTACGATGTCCGAGTTCTGGACTAAAAAATAATTGATAGCACTTATGAGACAAAATGTTAGAATATTTGTCTTTTGTTGAAGTCGACACGTCTCCCTCTAGATGTCTTTCGATTATTTGTGTAGTTCGGTTGCTGTCGCATTGGCGTATACCTTAAGCTTACTTCTCCTTTTTTCGTGCATCACTTATTTATCATGTGCAGTGATGGCTGAAAAAAATCTGACCCGGTTTCTTTTGCATCAAATAGAGCGGTTTGATTTTGATTTGATTTTTTTTCCTACTTTACGTCTAGTGGCAAATATTTCACGCATGATACAGCCATTATTTCAGTAAATCCAATGTTAAAACTTAGGCACATCTGACGAAAATTCAAACCACAGATTACAAATTGCGCATGCATTTTTTTACTTAATGATATGCTGCCTTATACTCTAATATCAGTTACTGTACTTCTGAGAAAGGGCTTAGAACAACAACGTCATATACAGCACAGAGGGCATATAAATGAACGAGGGTCTGCTTGGGGGTGATCTTTCAATATGCATTATTTATTATGTTCATGTAGCTATTTTTCTCTATTCTTTATAAATTTAGCCGATTATTCTTTATTCTACATCCTTTATTCTTTAAACCTGTACTCAATTGTTTATGCTACTTTTCTCTATTCTTTTATTTTGAGTCCCAAATGTATCTCCCCTGTATTATGCATGTTTCATCCACATTCTCTCATACTGACATAAAACTTTACAACTATAATAGGTCGCTGTACAAGTTTCAACAATGAGCAAAGCCAATATACCGCGTCAGCTATAAAAAGCTCCGTATATATACATAACAATTCAAACTAGCAATTTAACGGCCGGATTTATGTACAAAGAATGAAAGAATGAAAAACAAATAGGATATACTACAACAAACGACAACCGCTGAGTACTAGTAACAGGCTCTTGGCTTGTGATATGCACTTCACCTTTGCTTGGCCCTCACTCCTATCCAGCTTATTATTCTTACTTACAAACATTTAATGGGGCGGGATCAATAAAACGTTATTTAAACATACTGGTTACCGGAACATTGTTTGATACACCAAACCAGGTACTAGCTGAGTCTCTGGGAAACAGGTAAAAATGCACTCAGAGTTAGAATTCATTCATACATGCATTTATGTATTAGGGACGACATCAAAAGATCAATGTAAGATAAAAAACTTAATTCAAATAGTTTGGGGGTGGGGGGTTGAACTGCTGCTAGATTTTGTTATCCGACATTGATTTTTACATATATCCATATGGGTCAATCAATTTTTCCCAAATTAAGTTAATAGGGGGGTAGGGGGGTCAGTGAAAAAACTATTTGAATTAAGTTTTTTATCCTTCATTGAACTTTTGATGTCGTCCCTTATTCCGAATCGTCAGTCAATATGTGTTCTACAAGGATCACCAGCAGTCAGGAACTACAACCGTCAGTTATTGCATGTTATATCGTAATGTCCCTGTTTTTTTCTTAATTGGAGAATTGCGTGTTAATAGCAGATTTTTTATTTTTTTCTGTTTAATATATATGTCCCTCTCATGAAATCGAGACAATTAAGAGCGAGACATGTTTCATGTGTGTAGTCATCTGTCTGTCGAAGGCTGTATGTACATCAAGATGTTTTTTTTTTTTGATTTTTTTTGTCATCGGGCTACAACTGTCCCCAAATATTTACAAATATGCGAATCCTAGAAGGGGTCTGACATATTCCCGTACATGGTATATACATTATACAATTATATCGCGGCTCGTACGTTCTTGGTAAATTGTGATTCTCTAAATATTGAATTTGACTTAATGATAGCACTCTCACTTATAAAAGAATCTTAAACTTACGTTCTCTGCATGAGAAGAAAAACAATATATATATTACTGTGTATGTTTAATTAGAATCTATAATGTATTGTTGTGACATATTTGTGTGTAATAATAAGTAAGGCAGCAACCATTTGATTTTCGGGGGGGGGGGGGGGGCTATGGTTTTTTGGAGAAAAAAATAATTTGTTTTTGATTCTGAGAAAAAAAATTGTTTGTTTCACCCTCAGCTGCCACTATATGTAATGCTAAAATTGAAAGAAAAAAATTGTTTTCGACTTGTAGTTAAAAAAAAATTTGCCCAGAAAAAAAAAGAGGAAATATAAAGAATAGATTAATGTATTGATAGTTGCATAACGCTCAGTGACAAATATGTTATGCACGTCTAGGAGGAATAAGATAGGCATAATAATTAAGAATAGCGTGAGATGGTGATTTTTTTATGTCATAGAACTCTTGAAACTATAATCTGCCACCCACCCCAGTAACCACCTACACTCGCATACATAATCTCTAAATCAATGTCGCGGCCCCTGCTTCTTGTTTTCTGTTTTAATATCTTTTTCATGATATTACATAAGAATATTTCTTGATACAAACACAATTAAGAGAGGTAACTAGTCTACAATTCTCTACTATTCCATTTCTTGTAATGCTGTATATTGGTTCGGGGACATAAAAATCACCATTTGTTGCTTCATATTTCGGTGTATTAAAATGTTTAATAATACTATACTAGTATAGTGTATATATGTAATAGGTAATATATATGTATATCCTTGTACCATTTATAACTAACAGTATGATAGTCCCAGACTCTATATCTCAATGTTATGAACATCACGTGCTATTGTATACTTCTCTGCTGTCGACTTAAAAATAAAATTACGATAAAACTTCATTATATATATATATATATATATATATATATATATATGTGTGTGTACTGACAAAAATTCCATAAATCATATAGAGGAAAAACTACATCCGTCGATATATTTGTTTTTAATTGGTAACACCCTCCCATCATGGTCTTCGTCCAGTTTCTGGCGCTGAGTACACTAAGGCTGCCGAGTAGGTGTTTAGACGTCCCCCTGAGCTGATATGTATACTTTATCATGTGTAAATCCCTTAAGTTTGCACACATTTGTGTTTGAGGAAATAAAATTGTGACGTCTTGTCTTTGTATTGTATATCAACAGTAATTGTCACTTTTTTATTTAGCTGTAGGATTTTCTTTTAATAATTATAAGATTGTGGTCATTGAAATTTCAAGGACAAGCTTAAGTTCTTACGACCTAATTTATGTCACACAACCTATCATAAGTAAGCTTAAGACTAGTTGATCTAATAAAACAAAAAATGGATTAACCGTTTATCATGTTGTTAGCTATTTCGATTGGATATAAGTGTTGGTTTTACAACTAGTTTTCGTTAATGATATTCATTAGGGACATCATTTTATCAATAAGAATTAATTAAAAAAAGATATGATTTCCAATGATACAGCTCTGATGACATATAAAGTTAACTACTATGGGTCATCGTACGGACTTTAACAAGGAGCGAATTTAGTTATATATATGTTTTAATGCTTAGAAATATCACAAATGCATGTGATATTAATGTTAAGTACGATTATGAATTGCCAAAGACAAAATTGTAACATAACATTTTATTTTTCGAAATGTACTGTAACTATTGATATCGACTATTTTATCCATATCAATATTATAATTCAAATTTTAATTCTTAAATTCAATTTGTCGTGGCATACATCATAAATAAGTTGACAGTATTTTGCACGATCTTTATAAGAATCGATCTTGTCAGGGCATGCATCTATTTTACCAGAGACATATAATACAATATGTCTCTGATTTTACATATAAAAAAATATATAAAACATTTCATTTTAATGACTTCCTCTAATTTATTTTTGGAAGATCAATTGAAAATCTATTTGAAGAAACCTTATCGGCAATGGACATATGCGCCGCATTGTAGTAGTATTTTTAACGAGGCAAATGTATAAAAGAACTGCAGAAATATAATAAAATAATCAGTTCTCTTTGTGAACATTCTTATTATAGACCAAATTTTAATGATGTATATTATAATAAGATGAGCTTGCATATTTAAAACTTTTTATTAGAACACTGATATTTATAAAATAGTAAATCTAGACCCAGAAAGCACAACTTAACCCCATGATTAAAAACTTTTTTCTGTTTTCAATACTTAATTTGTACACCAAAACAACGCTTGTCAAATGAAGAACTAAGAAGTCATAAAAATGCATTGAATTAATTAAAATATTCTAAGAATCGTTCTCTGACTAATTTAAAGTTTATAAGAGTGTTTGTTCTGCATTCGATGAAAATTTTCATTTGTCAGATATTGAGTAATTATTGTGCGTACCCCTTTGTATAATCAAAACATGACATGTATTACGTAATAAATATGCAAGCCATAATGAAAGTGCCGGACGCGAGTTTTTGCCTATTAATCAGCTATAAAAACAATGTCAAATCCGAAGCCATAGTGAGAAATTATTGAGACTTTCTCCTTGACCATAAAAACAAAAATATATTTCACCACCGACAGAACAATATGAATAGCTCAAGTATGCAGCCTCGTACTTTCTGTAACCTCGGTTGCGTGTGTTGTGCTCAGTTAATTGCTCATAATCAACCCTGTCCATGTTGGAGACCTCCTGTAACAGTATCAGTGGGTATACAGACAGATGATGGCATCAATTATGGTTACGCATCAGATTCCTACTTCACTAAAGGCACATCAGCACATTCTATGTTACATGTAAGTTCAGTTTAATGCATTGATTAAAGTTGTTTATGTTTTAAATAAATTTTATTATTTAAATATAGTAGAATACTATTATAGAATATATTGTATTTATCTGGGGTTTTATTTTCCTGACTTGTTATTTTACCAAATCCTACTGAAACTTTACTCAAATTTTTGGGGTATACCTATAGGGATTTCTTTTTTACATGTATAATATGATATCTGTTGTTTACGTAACCGAGGACAGCAAGAAATTGAGAATCTAACTCAATGGACAACATAGTCTTCGTCAAAGGAAATGTATATTGTCAAGAAAGTATAGTGACTATTAAATTTATAACAAAAAAAATCAAAGATATTCTATTAAACGTTTTTATTGTTTTCACAGTCTTATTTGACTATCTTTTCATAAAACAACGTTTAATCTATTTATATTTAAGAGAACCACATAAAAAATAAAGTTTTATATCGATTACATTTACATACGTGGGTTGTAAACAAATAGGATATTTGATTTTAACTGATTGTTTATTGATTTCACAATCATCCTTTTTGATTTCATTTAATCTCCCTTTGAGCTTCAATATCTAATTTTGCTTAAAATTCTTTTTTCATTACACACCTTTTACTATAGTCAACAATACAACTACAATATTGGAGCCAATTTCACAAAACATCGTAAGTCTAAGATTACACTTACGTCAAGTCTTAAGTCGAAAACCAATTTCACAAAAGAACTTACGTCAAAACTTACGACCAACTTTGATGGTACAAAAAATTTATACTAGTATTGTGGACAATACTGGTATTATTGCGATCACCAACTACGGGAGATCCCTAGTAATCCTATCTTTGCTCAACACTTTTAATGAAGTTACCTTATAATGTTAAACGCTTTTGACTCTCCGAAAATAAAATGAAAGTGATAGTCAACTATAGAAATCAATTTTCGTTACCGCATCTGCATTGAACTCTGTAAAAGCATTAGTTTAATATCATTTTGTATGTATATTCAAATTTAGTTTTAATTATTCAAAATCTAATTTAAATGCTTATTATAACAATATTTTGTTAAATTTACTATCCAACTTGAGATAAAATAAATTCTGTTTTGCATATTTCGAAACGACAAATTTAGCAATAGAATATACAACACTATCTCAATCGTAGGTTTCTACATGGCTGGTATATAGATTCAGATTCAATATTTTATTATAGTCTCACCACATACAAACATAAAATGAGATTCACATACATAGATTTAAAACATTAAAACATTTGCATTGCATGTACCAATCTTAAAAAGATTTATGAGAGACTTTTAAGATATACTATATACATATAAACTTATTTTTACACATTTAGAATTAAAAATTCTGACATAATATACATTTTTACTAAATGATATTAAAACATTTGTTTCTTTAAAAACTAGTGAAATAAAATACTATTTCTTCTTAATAAAATGTTGTTGCAGGTTTTGGCAACTATAGCAGCAACATTGTCATTACTAAATAAAAATATAAATTTTTCATTATCTGATAAAAGGTTAAAATGTTCATTAAAATGTAAAGCTTCATGTATCATGATTTGTCTTAGATCCACATATAATGGGCATTTTAAAATGACATGCATTTCATCTTCAACAATAGAGCTACAGTTAAAACATGTCCTCTCGTGGACTTCTTTCTTTTCATATCTTCCAGTTTCTAGTTTTAGTGGAGCTACCCCACATCTAAATTTAGCAAATGAACTTCTGTTCTTTAAAGATATAATATTTTGCAAATAATTTTCAGTACAATAGTTATTTTTAAACAATTTGTAAGTTCTTAATTTACTTCCCTCTGCATATGCAGCAACTCTTGTACACCAGTTTGATTTAAAATTATCAAATACATCCTCCTCAATTTGTTTAATACAATTTTTGTTTAATACATTTGATTCAAAATTACAATATTGCTCATAATTATACAATTTTAACATTTCTATAACTCTAAAACTCCAGTTTTTAATTCTAGTATTACACTTTCGTATAGACCACTTAAAAATTTTAAAATTTATCCTGTGTGGGTCCATTATGGAACACCTAGCCCAATGTCTCAAGACACTTGACCATTGTTTAACGCATGGAGGTTTCCAGCCCATAACACCAGCTATGGCATCATTTGGTGTGTATTTGCCAACACCCATGAAAAATCTCATGGCCCTGTTTTGGACTGCATTTATGCAGGAAAAGTCTCTTGTTCCCCAAATACCTGCGCCATAACTAATAACTGACCATACCATTGTATCATACAGTTTTGAAAAAATTTTGTGCTGGAAACCACCATGTATTTTACTCTTTACAATTAATAATCCTAATGCTCTACTGGCTGACTTCGCTACTGCCTTAGCCATTAACTGATAATCTAAATATTCAGTAAGTAATAAGCCTAAATATTGATAACTTTTTACACATTCTATACTATTACCACCAATAGAAAAAATACATTTAGTTTGTAAAACAGCTGGATTTCTAAAATGCATGATCTTAGATTTATTTATATTAACTGTCAGCTCATTATTGAGACACCATGTATTAAGCACATTCAACATTTTTTGTAAATCTTCTTCATTCTCTGCCATTAAAATAACATCATCAGCATATAACAATATAGCTAATTTTTCTTCATCTATGTTAATACCAATATTCAAAGCATTAATGTCATCAACCAAATTATTTATATATATATTAAACATTATAGATGATAAAACACAACCTTGTTTCAATCCAGAATCAACATTAAACCAGTCAGTCATATTACCATTAATACGTACACTACCTTCTACATTAGAGTATAAAGCTTTTAAAGAATACATAAACTTTGAACTTATACCTAGATTTTCTAGTTTGTTGAACAAAAAAACTCTATTAATTGAGTCATATGCTTTCTTAAAGTCTATAAAAGCTACATATGTTGATAATTTACACTTTTTCCTGGTTTCTATTATTGATGTTATAGTGCTTATATGATCAATTGTACTTTTGCCTTTCATAAAACCGTTTTGCTCGTCGTTAATTATCTCCCTTTCATCTAACCATTTGACTAATCTTTCATTTAAAATACTACAATACATCTTGTATGTGAATGGAGCTAGAGTTATGCCTCTATAAGATAAGGGGTCTCTAGGATCTGATGTAGAACATTTTGGTATTGGGGTTATAATTCCCTTATTCCATATATTTGGTACATTACCAGACCTGAAACATAAGTTAAATAATTTATGTAAAATAGAAATAATAGAGATATTTTTACAAAACTCAGCTTGAATAAGGTCAATTCCTGCACTTTTACAATTTTTTGCATTCATTACAACTTTATGAACCTCATCAATAGTAATTTCCTTATCTAAATCAATACAAATAATATTTTCTTTAAGAATACAATTATCAACCTTATTATAATCTGCATTTACATTTGGGTTTAATAAACTGTGAAAACTGTTTTTCCATTTACTTAAAACAGTTTCTAAATTGTTAGATATAGTTCCATCATCCAAAGTAACTTCATTCGGAATACGCATCTGTCTCTCGTTACCAGTACCAATTTGACCAATTCTACGCCAAAACTGATTCGTATCATTGTCACTAAAATTAACCAGCTCTTCCTGACAGCGGTACCAATACTGACGCTTATATTTTTGTGTAAGCTTGTCAAAGTCTTTGCGTTTATCAACAAAGTCTTTTCGTAATTGTTGTTTTAAGCTACCCTGTTTACAAGTTACATAGTCCCTTTCTGCCGTGCAAACAATGTTCCATTTATTTGTTAGTTTGTCATTCCACCATGGTTTCTTTATTCGTCTTTTTCGATTGTTTGTACTGTTCAGAACTTTGACCTTAGTTTCTAATTTATCATTCATTTCAGAGTGAAGAATTTCAACAAAGTTATTATATAATTTATCAACCTCAAATTGTCTCCCTTTAGAACATTGTATATTATCTATACACATATTAATTTTATCCAATATATCATTATTTGTCATCCAATCACTTGGTATGTTTTTCACATCATATGAAACATATGTATTATTTTGTTGTTTCAAGCTATTTTGAGCACTATGTGATAAATCAATAGAACAAATTTCATTTATGTTATCAAAATTGGTTTCAAATTCCCAACATAATACAGAATGATCAGGTATATGATTTGCTCTAAATGAACCTGGTTGAGCACTTTTATTACATAAAACACTTGCTCTAATAACTTTAAAATTTTTATAATGACACAAACTTTCATATGGAACAACACAGTAATCGACAACCGATAATCCTTTAGTAGAGACATATGTATAATCATCATGGATAGGATATCGCCCATTTAAAACACAACAATTCACTGTTGATAAGAATTCACTAAATATTTCACCATAACTATTGGTTGTAAAATCGGTGATATTACGTTCAGATAATTGGTCTATTCCCTGAATGAAATCGGTATAATTACCTAATCGACTATTAAAGTCTCCACATAAATAGAACGAATTTCCTTTAGGAATTGAATAAATTTGCTCCATTAGAACATCAAAGAAGTTGTGCGCATTTACAGACCTTGCTGAGAATTCTGGGGGTAGATAGACAACACATACATAAAACATATTTGAAGAATTTTCAATATCTGTAAATTTGACCCATAAAATTCCATCTTCCGAATCATTTTCTATTGTTACCTTAAGCATGTTTAGTATTTCCTTTTTGATTAGTATGCCTACTCCTCCTGAGCCGGTTTTTGCACGTACATGTATCTGTTTGCGGTTGTTTCCAAGCCATATATAATTGTTCATACATATATCATTATCATTTATCAAGTGTGTTTCAGCTATGCCGATTATATGTAGATCAAGTTCATTGATACATTCTTCAATTAAAATATTCTTTTCATTGTTAAAATTGCGAGTCCATCCATTGATGTTCCAAAACCCACATCTGTACTAAACCGGTCGTTTATTGCTATGGAAACCACCTCGTCCCCGTACATGTCCTCTTCCATGTCCATTATTCATACCTCTTTTGTTGGTATTTCCATTAAAAGATCCACCATTTCCTTTAAAATTATCATTTTGCTGTGTTCCTATTGTGTCGTCCCTATATTTTGATGGAGTTTGGTTTTGTAGACGAGTAATTTTTCCACCGACTGTTCTATATTCTTTGTCCTTACCCATTGCACGAAGAATGGTTCTGTTATTAAAATCTAACATTCTTTTTTCACGGGGTATATTGTTTTCTACATATACATCTCTGTATTTATTAGAGCTTCTCAATGTAGCTTTTGCTTTAAGTATCGCCCGTTTATTGTCCAGATTGTCAACTTCTACAAAAATTATATCGGGTTTTCTGTCATTTTTCACATCCCTATGTTGGCTCACCTTACGAACTGCCTTATTTACCTTTACATTTGTCAATTTAAGCCCATCCTTGATTAATGTTTCTACTTTCGCTTTTAACACTGCACCGGTGTTGCATGAATTTTCTCTGGTATCAACTACTAGATTTTTAATAACTATATTATGAGTCTGTGAGCTCTGCTCTCTTTCTTTAGTATTACCATTATTTGCTACAATTTCTGCATATGATTTATCAAGTTTATTAAAGTTGTCTTTTAATGAATCTATTTCTGACCGTATCTCGTCCCTGACTTTGCTTACCTCCCCTTTCACTCTGTCTGTTATCACCGTGTTGAATTTTGCGGTTAATTTTCTTTCTACGTTACTTTCAATGTCAGTAATTCTTTTCTCTAATCTGAAAGCAACGTTATATATATTGGGGGTAATCAAGGGGTTTACAGAATAGTGACTATCGAGTACAAAATTTAATGAATAAAAAAAAATTGGAAAATAAAAATATGTAAAGTATTAGTGTCCTTATATAGAAAAGAATTTTTAAAAAGTTCAAATTAAAAGAACAAGTTGAATTAAGAATTGATAAATGACACCCATGCGGACCCTCGTACACATATTTTCTTTATGACCACAGGTAAATAACTTTGCATAAATCCGAGGTTTAGAAATATATATCTTAAACGTGTACATCGATCACAACCCAATAGAAGAAAAAAAACTATAAATACCACCTGTGAATATTAGTGATAATAACTTTCGATGTAAACACTTGATGTAAAATTGACACTTCTCATTAAGAGTGTTTATAACAAAATATTAAGAAAAAAATCAAGATTTTCTGAACACATTGAAATTAATCAAAAAGAAATAGGAAGAAGGAAAGAATTTAATATAGAGAATATATTCGTTTACCGTAAACGATTTGATTCGAATGGAAGACGAACTCCATTATTTTATTCCAAGTCGTAAACTATACAGATGAAAATATAAAAAAAAAACAACGTTATAAACTTTTCATGAAAAAAATTGAATTCAAAGAACCTTATTGATTAAGATGGAATAACGTTTTGTGGTTTAGAACTGGAAATCATCGGTTACGTATAGAAACCGGTAGATGACTTGAAAAATGTTGGACAGAAAATATAAGATTTTATAGTTACGCTCGACGAGAGATAAGTGATGAATTTCTCTATATTCTAAACTGTACACCTCTAACAGAAATTTGGACAACTTTTATTAAACCCTACTGTTTAAGCGGCCGAGCAAGTGTTTTCAATTCGGCAGTTTTTTGTTAAGTATTGAAAACGTTTTTGGAAATCAATTAGAAATTTGAATACAGTCAAACAATTACTAGTTTACATCAGTAGTAAATTTTCATGAAAAATGATAAAAAATTATTATCAAAAATATTAGGTCCTCTTGCTTATTAACCGTAAATATATTTCCATCACCGTCAATGTACATTAAATAATGCAATATTTGAAAGCATGTTTTGAAGCAGCATAATATAAGATCATGTGCTGACTGTTGTTATTTTATATTCTTTTGAAGTAGATATTTACCAAAAAAAACTGATGACTTCTGGTTTTGAGTTCATTTGACATATGCATAAACTGACACTATTTTCTAGTATACATTATTTTAAATGGGGCAGGTGAAAATCGCAAATGATATTGGTTTTTTTCATGTGGCCTTAGCCATTTTGTACTAGTTTTTTTTTTATATCTCTGACACATTATCAATTCCATGTAAAAATAACAAAAAAAATCCATCATTCCGTAAGAAAGAATAATCAGCAGAAAGGACATTAACCGTTGCCAATACAACTGTATACAATTGACCTATGCAGAATCAAAATATATTGAGCACGCATGAGTAAATTTAGTAAAAAAACTTCCAAGGAAATGTTGTGTAGTAAACTTCTGCATGTCTAATATCAAAGACCATTGTGGTTACCATTCAAATGACCTCTACACGAACTTTTCCTAAAGCAATAAAATTAAACAAATGGGGAATGTGTCTATGGGATTGAAATGATGGCCTCACTTATATATATGCACTCATTAGATTGTTACTTTTTATCAAGTGTCTGTTTGCGATGCGCCAATGTATAGTCATCAATGTAGTGATGGATCGTTGTACGATGTAGATATCATATAAATTTAAAAGGGACATAACTGATAAAAAAAAAGAGGCTACCTAAATTTGTAATTGATCAGATCTTTGCAGTTATAAGTAGTGTGTAAAACATATATAAGACTTATACTATATAAGTTTCATAACATTTGGAAGAAAGTGGAAACTAAATTCAGCATTTTGTTCCCTCCATAAAGGGGCATAACTCTAGAACAGTAAAAGTGACACCACCAAACATGATGCGTATTTTGTGGTAATATGCATTGTATATAAGCTTCAATACATTTGAACGAGACCGTGCATTGACTTATAATGGTTTGCTTTATAAATTATTACTTGGATGGAGAGTTGTCTCATTGGCACTCACACTACATCTTCATATATCTATTTAGTTAGGGAACAGACACGAACAATAAAGCCTTTTTTCCTCTTGTAAATGGTTTTACTCTAGAACAGTTAAAGTGACACCACTGAAATTAACACTTGATCGGTATTGTGTGGTATAAGAATTGTGTACAAGTTTCAGAGTGTTTGAGATTGTGGTAAACTGAAGTAAAAGAGATATTTTGTTTTTTTTGCACTTTTCTTATTTGAAAGGGGCATAACTCTAGAACGGTTTCAGTGACACCACTAAAATTCAAAGTGTTTTGTGGTACTGGTAAATACCATTAATTATAAGTTGTATAACATTTGGTTAAAGTAAACTGAAGACTAACTTTCGGACAGACCTATATGTACATGGGCAATTCTTCATGCATCCAATAGGGCAGGATATAATAATCTATTTCAATAGAATGGGACTCAGAAATGAGACAAATTACAACCATAAGAATATCTATTAAACAGACCTAATCACAATCTTAAACATTCTGTAAATGATGCAAATTTGATACCAAAATACACAGGAAATAGCATGTCAATGAGAAACACCGATTTTTGTAGCCAATATTGTTCGGGTATTATCAAAATCTAAGACTACTGGATCCTTGATGAAGGGATATTAAAGATGACAGTAAATCTGCATAGAATAAATTTATTTTACATATATATATATATATGTATATTATACTATAACATTAATATTATAATACAGTTTTATGAAAGACATGTCATTTTGAACAAGAGGCTCTCAAGAGCCTGAATCGCTCACCTGGTAAACAATGCCTTATTGAACATATTGAACCATGCCAGGCAGACATGTACAGCTAACAATTCTTCAATATTACAAATATCAGGGGCATTATACCTGAAAAACCAGTTACCAAATTCGGCTGAAAATTTCAGGACAGGTAGACCTTGACCTAATAAATACTTTAACTTCTTGTCTTATTTGCTCTAAATGCTGGAGTTTTTGAGATATAAGCCAAAAACTGCATTTTACCCTGTGTTCTATTTTTAGCCATGACAACCATGTTTTTAGACGAAATAGAAAATAAAACACAAACTTTATTTTATACACCCTACTGATCGTTCAGTTGAAGTTTGGTTGAATTTGGTTGAGTACTTTTAGAGGAGAAGATTTTTTAAAGTTAGCAAATATGATGAACAAATTGTGAAAAATTGTCATTAAAGGACAATAACCCCTTAAGGGGTCAATTGACAATTTTGGTCATATTAACTTATTTGTAGATCTTACTTTGCTGATCATTTTTGCTGTTTACAGTTTATCTTTATCTATAATAATATTCAAGATAAAAATTTCCTTAAAATTACCAATTAAGTGGCAGCAACCCAACAACTGTTTGTTTGATTCATCTGAAAATTTCAGGGCTGATAGATCTTGACCTAATAAACATTTGTATCCCCTGTCAGATTTGCTCCAAATGCTTTTGTTTTTGAGATATAAGCCAAAAACTGCATTTGACCCCTATGTTCTATTTTAAGTAACAGCGGCCATGTTTTTTGACGGATCAAAACTCGAAGCGCACACTTTGTGTAGTATAATCTAAGGAACAATCATGCTAAGTTTCATTCAAATCCATTCAGTAGTTTCAGAGGAGAACATGTTTGAAAAATTGTTAACGACGACAGACGACGACGACGGACGCCAAGTGATGAGAAAAGCTCACATGGCCTTTTAGGCCAGGCGAGCTAATAAAAACAGTAAAACTGTAATTATCTAGAACATCTATACGCATATAAACAATAAAGATATGAAAGTTACAAAACAACTTGACTTAATACATGTAATTTGAATCGTTTATATACAAGCTACTAAATGAAAATATTATGTGGTACTAAATGGAGCAACTGGTTGCCAGACATTTGTTATTTGTATTTTTAATATTTAGTTTCTGAAATATTAATCAAGACTGAAACGAACCCCAAAATTGCATGAGCAGAGAAGTAATTTTTGGAATAAAATATCTTTACTATTACAAATTTTCTTTCTGTATTGAAATAAATCTTTAAAGTTCTTCATGTCTGTAATCAGTCTTGTATACCATTAATATTATTTCCACAGGTACTTTATGCTTGCACACCTTCTTATTCTCTTTACTTTATATATTTTGAAAAAAAATCTGTATTATCTATTCTGTAAAGCTCACTAAGACCCTCATGCATCATTTGCATTTTTATTACAATTACATAATATTCACTGAGTATCAAATTTAATAACATAAGTTGGTGTTACCTATATATACAAACTATACATTTAGTAATATTAGGCAAAATATACAAATTCAGTTGTACAGAAATACATATATAGTATACAGATAAAGAGTCAAAAAGATTTTTTTTTATTTTACGTTTTTAGTCCAAAATTTAAAGTTGATGAATAAAAATAAATAATAAAGTTGACATTTCTGAATGTTTGTCAAACTAAATAGTATTGAAATTAAAAAAAAAATGTTCCTTTAAACTTTTTACAAGTACAATAAAATCATTTTTGGATTGAGTGCTAATCTATTTTAATTAGTTTTTTTCTCATGGCCCTAAGTTTAACAATAGGGTAGGTTGTTAGCCATTACTTTTAAAAACATCCTTGTCTTGAATAGTTGATAAAACAAAGTTTTCCCAAAATAAGTTATGATAATAATTATAATAGAAAATGAGAAAAGATCTTTCCAGCATATTGGTCACTCCAGCAAAAACAATTAACATAATTTAAAGAAAATGTTTTCATAACTAGAATATTAACCATGTACATATAGGCAATGTACTTTTACAATTATTTGTCTAAGTCAATGCATGATTGGAGTATACCACCATTGTGGACCTAAATGTCAAGACTTTTGTTTGCACATTGATGTTTTACCTCCTTTGATGTTAACTCACATGACCTAGTTTAAAACAAGATAATTAGAGACAGATAACCAATCTGTAGATTATGGTCATGATGATGGACATATAATTATAAACAGACCAGATTGTATCTGTATTCTTAGTCTACAATTCATTAGAACATAATTTCACATCAACACCAATGAAAAACAATCTATCATTGTCTCTTCCTATAACTTGTGGTTCACTTATATCATCTAAGAGGAAAGGCTTGCAACAACTCACTCGTTCTGAAACGTTCCAAAACCCATCTGTATATGCAACATCACTGAACAAATCAAGTAGTACCCAAGTGTACATTTTACCACGCCAATCATGTTCGAAAATGGATTTCACACGACCAAAGACCATATCATCTTCTTCCCTCACACAGGGATGCTGGTCTTTTAAATTCCTGACAAAGTAAACATGTGATGGTGACTGTTTATTGCTGGAAACTCGACTGGTTTTTCCATTTACATTTTTCTCTACACTCTTCAAAGCTAACCCTTGTTTGTTCATTCTTGAAGTTAATGCAAAGTCATAAACCTCAGACATGTCATCTAGAACCTTTTCCTCTAATAATGTTTGGGTCTTCTTCATGGTTTCCTTTTTGGGCTCATTTAAGTTGCAAATGTCTTCAAATTTACCAAGTGTTAAATCATCTGTATCAACAATGTCTGACATGAGCATAAATACACACCAGTCATATATCTGAAAATTAAAACAAAATGTTCTATTAACATCTGGTATTTAATTTGATTGGGCTACTGAAAACTTGCATATTCGTGGAGATTTGATGTCGTGGTTTTGACAAATCTCTGTATACAAAGCGTTAAAATATGATTCATGGTACATTTGAAATCGTGGTTTATCCGTACCGATGAAAACCACAAAAAATGGTATCCAACGAAAAATAATGAATCCACAGTAACCAGTTTCAGTAAATTTTGGATTAGTTAATATAAAAAGTATTTTTTAATTTATCTTTTTGATTGAATTTGATTCGTATACTCATTGAGATGAATTTAACATCACCTTTTCTGGCATGTAAAGAAAACAAAATTTTAGTGTCTACAACAACGTATATAAATTCATATAAATATAAAAAAAATGACAAAAATATCAATATTACATATCATAAACTCATCTGACAAAAATACCAGGATTACACCAGACACGCTTTTTGTCTACAAAAGACTCATCAGTAAAGCTCAAATCAAAAAATCTTTAAGGTGATACTTAACACTACAGGGAGATAACTTTGTAAAGTCGGCTAAATGTTTTAATTACGTTGTGTTGTAAAAAGAATATATAAGCTTCTCAATGATCAAAATTGAATTTGTCAAACTGCTATATAACCAGTGTAATTTTTCTGACAAAACGCTTGGTTCAAAATGTTTGCAATTTTTATATTTTTGTTAAAGGGTCAATGTAAATACTTTGACAAAATTTTATGAAAATATAACGAGCCAAATTAATTTGGGTGAAAGTGTTGGGTACCACCTTGAGGGCCAAATATTGTATAAAGTAAAGAGCATCAAGGACCAAGAATTCCCAACACTTTTATGAAACATACCACCGTTCTTTTCAATTAATATTTCACTACAGTTCTTTTAATAGTTTTATTTTTATTTAAATGCAAAACTTAGAGACAGACAAAAATTACTTTTCATGAGAACACAAATAAAATTTCAATAAAACTTATTTGGTGAATAAAAAATCCTGTAAATGTCATGATTGAGTACTTACTGCATATGTTTCCATGACTGTAGATTCAATTCTGTGTTTGTTGAGTACTTGTCTTGTAATCCAACAGTTAACCCTCTCATAAGGAAAAAGCCACCTTCCATACAATGGACCGTATCTGGGAAATCCCTCCGGAATATGATGTAGAAGATGCATGGTTTTGCTATTAAAAATAATATAAAGGAACATTAAAAAAACAGTTTTTATATATTTGCAGGAATAGATATTTGAATTGTTATCAATATCCTTTTAAATATAGCGACATACAATGTACTATATAAAGAATAATGGCACACTTGTACATGTAGATTTAAGTTAATCTTTACTCTTATCCAAGGTATTGGTAGTGTATGTTGACAACACAAGTTCATGTTGCATTTTGTAGGAAATGTTGAAAACCCTGAATCCAAAGAGTAGGTCCAGTAAGGACAGATTTTGGCTTCAAATTTTAGGTTCATCTGACGAAAGATTTTGACCACTTATAACACTTAAGTGTCTATTTCAATTGAATCAATTAGTTGATGTGAAGATTTTAACTGAATCAGTCATAAAAAATGCACCAATTCAAGCTGAAATATCAAAAATCTACCAAATATGCCGGAAAATGTAATTTTTCAGATGTGTTTTGTCAAAAATGAAAGTGGCCGCATCAATGTTCATCCTCAACCTTTATATATGTTACCTTCTAAATTTGTCCTTGAATCAAATTTTATAGTAATAAGCATTGAAATAAGATTCATATGTTTGGTTGGGCAAACCATCATCAAACATTCAAAGAACGATTGCCTAATTTTTTTTAACTTGTGAAGAACAAAACTCTAACATAAATGAGTAACGCCACCAAAATTCAAACTTATATGAGTTATATAATAAAATTGAGAATGGTCAAAAGCAAATTCTCATTTTTTTTCTTTTTTCATGTTTGTTTCATGTTTATAGTAGGACAAAGACAGCTTACTTGTAAGGATAATGGGAAATCTCTTTCAATCAAAGCAAGAGCTTCATGGGTTTCTTCCTGTAACTGTTCTAAATCAGCAACTTTGTATTCTTCTTTTGTAAGCTTTTTCAATACGTCAAACAACTTCAGCAATGTACGCTCTTGTTCTGGTCCCAACAAACCATGCAAACACCATGCAGCAGCATTACTTGTGACAAACTGAAAGAAATACATATTAATATAAATGTTTACATATGAAATGTATGAAAGATGACATGTTGATTATTAGTCGTAACTATAGAATTAAAGATAAAAACAATTTTTGCAACTTTAGACAGTAGAATACAGTATACATGGTATATTTACAACTGGCTCACACGTAAGTTGAGTACCAGTATGATCATGATGACACATATATTTGTCTCATTGACTCTCATTACAATGATAACACCATAAATTAATTCTAAATTAAATAAAGGGCTGTGGTTTAGCGCATGATACGCCCGTTGCTCTTTTAATTTGTCTTTTATGCTTTAAATGAATTTATATGATCAACTAGAAATATATATACAACTCAAAAGAGATGTTACATTAATATATTCACCAAAGTTTCATAAAATCCCCGTTTTTTAAGTATGAAAATTCATTATTTAAGAAAACGAAAAATCTCAAATTCATAAAAATGGAAAGGGAGCTTATGTCAATAGATATAAACAATTTATCAAAGTTGCATAAAATTTTGTGAATTGTCCCAAAATTGGAAAGTCCTCTTTATTAAGCATAAAAATTCATAACACAGAAATGTAAAATATGAACTTTATAAAAATTGAAATGGAGCTTGTACATCAATCGATATAAACAATTAACCAAAGTTTAATGGACAAATGGTGAAAGCCTTTTTGAGTTATTGTCCGAAGTGTTGATAATCCCCTTTTTAATGAATAAAGCCCCATAAATCCAAAACTTAAAATCTAAAATCTATAAAAGTTGAAAGGGAGCTTACATCAATAGATATAAACAATTCACCAAAGTTTCATGGACATATAAGTCCCGTCTAAAAGACAGGCGTATAAAAATGGTGAAACAGTTAGTGTGTGTACACTATATACAAATGTAAAAACAAATTTCTCAGGCCGAATAAATATATATATACATGATATATATGTGTGTAATTCCAGTTACCATAAAACGGCATCTTTTTGAAATTAGCAATTAAAATATGTTTCTAGTATCCATTTCTCAAAAAAAAGATTACGCATGGACAAATATCCAATTGTTCAAAACATTTGAAAAAAAATAGACAAAAGTTTTGTTATTCCACTTTTGACGAAGCAAATTTAAGCAGGGATGCAATTTGGGTAATATATATACATGAATTGAAAATCAAATTGGTGTACCTATATAACATGTATAATAAAGAAGGATACAACTACAAAATAAACACATAATGGAAATATTTGTCTTGATCATAAAAAAACTAAGTTGAAAAAACTGTCAAATATAGGTGCAATTTGGGTACCGTCACATAGTTAATAAAATGCTATAAACATAATGTAATTTATGTAACTGGAACCACACATTCTATATTATTACAACATACCTGAAGTTTCCCATGCATAGTTCTAAGTGTCCATGGCTTGGAGAAATGTTTATCTGGGTGGTAGTCAAAACCAGGTGGGTATTGCAAACTTTTGGCTCTCTTATCTGCAAGTGCTAGAGCTGTACGATCTAACCTCCAAGGGGCAGGTGGTAATACACATTGTTCAACATTGTTACTCTTTTTCTTCTTGTGCTGCACATTATTCAGAGTAACTGATTTTCTTTTCTGACCCACTACTTCATTGCTGGAACCGTCTGTTGACTCTTCCGTCACATCTGTATTTTCTTTCACCCACGTGTCTTTAAAACGATCAAATTCTTGTTCGCATAGCCTTACTTTCTTGGAATCATCTTTTCCAGTAATTGTATCCAAAACATTACCAATTACATCAGCAATTGTGTGCATTCCATCTGGTTGCATCTGTTCTGATCTCTTGTGATATGGTAGTTTCATGAAGCTGTATGTACCTTTCAAACCCGTTCTTTTTTGCATATTGTTTTTTTGGTTTTTGTTTGGTAGATCATCATACTGCTTCCTTAGGTCATACTCTTCTTCGTTGGTATACATGTGCTGAGTTGTTGAAGATTCCTCCCTCTTTGATGCATAGTTTGTGGTATCTGATCGTAGATGATGGTTGGTTGGTAAAAATGATCTGTTGCTTAAGTGGACAACTTTGTGAAGGTTTTTACAGTATTCCCCAGTTTCTCTGCAGTATGGGCATCCTCTTAATGCTGCCTGACTTGACACATGTAACAGCTTGCCAAATGCTGGTATATCACACTGGTATTGTAATAGTGCCACTTTAACTTTGCATGGTGCTCCTTTGTAGGTGTTAAAAAGTTTACATTCAGATAATGTCAATAGTTCATCAACAATTAATTCTAAATACGGATCAAGATGTTTTGGTTCTTCTGTTTTGGTTCCAGGAATAATACCAACAAGCATCATTGGGCCAAGAATTTGTCTAACATTTACAGGCAAATTTAACCATGTCAAAATTAGTGGCCACATTGACTTTTGGGTAGCCATACTTTTATTCGGGTTAAGTCCATCTGTAAATAAAGCTAATGGAACAGTTAATGATTCCTCCATGTTTTCAAAGACTCCCTCTTCTTCATACCAAGATTCATATATGGATCCATCTGTAAAATCGCCAAGTTTTCCATTTGCAACCTCCTGTTTGGAATACAAAAGTTTACAGACATTGTCTGTGCCATACCACCTAGCTAGTCTAGGACCTAAGGGCATATAGGTAAACGTCTTTCTTGGATTCTGTGAGTTGGTCAAGTACCTATCTCATCACAAACAGAACACTTTATATTGTCTGAATGATCTAGTCTAAATATCTGGCAGTCATTGACACAACAATGATAGGTTGTTGTTGGTATTAAAAGGTGTTTCACCATGTCATGCGCTTCTTTGTAACTTTTGGGTAGCTTGTTTGGTTGAGGCAGTACTTTTTTTTCATTTGACAAACACATGCTCACTGCAGACTTTGACATGCCATTGTTCGAGCAAAAGGTCACAAAATGGCGCAACACTGATTGGAGGATTGTGGTTTTACTTCCATCATACAATGGTTCATTAAGTCTGGGTTCCTCATATGGTCTGGTAGTGAAGTTTATTGTGGGCTCCTCATTTTTCCATGAAGTGTTCATTACGTTTATCATCTTTGCCTGGTGTCTTCTATTAGCCCTATCACCAGTGAGACCACCTAAAGAAAAAAAATTGAATAAACAAATATCCTTAACTATGCAATGGCATATGATATATGTGTTATTAAAAAAAACCATGAACTATATTGTACCATGGAAGTGTTATAAACCAGTCAGGGATATAACTCTATAGGGTTATTACAGGAAAATAACATACATTTGTTATTGTGGACTAAAAAATCAAAGAACTGTGATAACATATGTATGTTACATGTTTGAAAGGGACAATATACATCATAAGTTTAGTTAAAATGTATACAAGTTCTATTAATATTACTATTGTCTTTATGTATACTTATATATAACTATTGAAAGATGTAGCAGTTCATAGTATTCCAATTTTCAATAGTACACCTATATGTTATTACAGAAAAAATATGCCTGTAATAACTAAAGGGTGTTATCACAGCTTCTCTATATCACTTCAAAACATTTGCTCAGACATAAATCATGCTTAATTACAATGTATTTAGATTTATTGTAAGAAATAATGACCAGAGCATGTAATGAGGTTCTGCGCAAGTTTCTCAGTAATTCCCAAGTGTCTTATATAATAAGTTACATTCCTTTGATAACTAAGCCTTGTTATCACAGCTAAGTTAATTCCTTAATAGCCTTGTCTCATTGATTAACCATGGATAATCAAAAATGTATTAATTCAATTTAAAAATAAATTATCAAGGCTATGCATTTAGTTTCTGCGCAAAGTCTCAATTGTTCCCTAGAGTCCACTATAGATTAACTAATTTTACAAATAACAAACATATGTTATAACAGATTTAGAAAATTTAAGGAAAAGTATCTGTAATAACACACACAAGTTATTTTCTGTAATAACCCTATAGAGTTATATCTCTGACTGTAAACAGGAATATTTTATAAAAACAAGTCAACAGTTAAATTAATATTTAGTAAACATATATTTATTTACTTTTGCAGAGAAGTATTCGAGAGGTTGCCAGCTGTTCAACAAATATTGGAGTCCACCTGATTCAAGATATGTTTCCAGAATTAAAAAAGACTCCAAGATCAACAAAGAAACTTGCAGCTGCCATATCCAGCAGAAGAAGAAACAAAAGGCAGTACTTGCAACTGAAGTAGGCATACAACTAATATAAATTACCTTCCAAACTTTTTTGGGACCTTAATCAACTCACTGCTTTAAGCAATTTTGTTAAAACTATTTTATATTTAAGTATTTAGTATAGTACATTATTGATTTATACGTAAAAAAATCAAAAGTTACAAGATTCTAAATCAGCCAATGCAACAGATTTTATCAGGACGAGGCTTTACTCAAACAAGTATCTTTGTAAATTACCTACGCATGTACCAGTCATCCAGTAATGTTGAAAACAAGGCTTATTTTAAATATAATTAATTAATTAACTTTATTTCAGTAACTTTTCTAAATATCATTCTTATATGTCATGTGTCCCACTATACAGATTTTACTACCTTTAACAAATTGTCAAGTTGTCTGGTTTATTTTCCCAATTGGCCTCTATCATGTCCATAGCTATTCATTTTTTCTATTGAACAAAATTTATTATATGATCTTCTCTATTTTTAGAGACAAAGCAGGCAGTCAAGGCAAAACTGTAAAAAGACTACTGAAAGACCGCAAGGATCAAAAGTAAGTACCGTCAACTTTCTCAGTTTCTGTGTACAGCCTTGCAATTCAGAACTTTAGATAAAGTTAAAACTTAATTGTAATTGGCAAAATGGTTGTATGGATTTGGATGGAGAAAACTCATTGAAGCCCTTGATTCAAAATTTGAAGAAAATTTTGAAAAAATTTTGAAAAAAATTACATGCACTTAACCAAAAATTTAAGTTTTAAGTTAGATTGAGAATTTAATTTTAGTATCCAGCTGAAAATAATATAGTTTTACCACTTAAACATGTTAAATGCAATGATGATTTCCCTTTAAATAAAATAAACAATTTTTTGTAGAATACTGTGTTTAATTTAATTTTGGATGTAAGGCGTCTTCTGATTGGCTGACATTATTTTGTTATCAGCCAATCAACATAATTTAATGATGTGACTGTCACATCATCAATGTTTTTTCATGGTTATACGGTTTTAAATTTAGAATTAAATTAGAAGAAATGACTATAATTTTATTTGGTCTTTTTACTGTTTAATTACCCACTACATGCGTTATTCAATGTGCACCAAATGTTTTATGTTTTTTCTTCATAGACAGAAAAAAATATTAGTCCTCCCTTAATAAATATTAGCAATAGGGATTATAACTTACAACGACAAATAGGCTTTGTTTTTATGATCAGAGTACTGTAAATCACAGGTAGTCATGCATGGTAGTAAACATGGTCAACATGGTCAAGTTTTAATTTTTTAAGTATATATCTATATTTGTAGCATACTATTACTTAATCAGTGTAATACCGACTCAATAAACATGACAGTTATAAAGTCCAGTAACTTAACCAGAGTAAACCAAAACGTTGGTTTAATTGAATAGACCTAAATAACAACATTAAGTTTAATGATCAATAGTTATCAAAGGTCATGAAGGTACAAACATGACAAATGTACCAGGATTTTAATTTAGTACGCCAGATGCGCGTTACGTCTACATAAGACTAATCAGTGACGCTCAAATCAGAAATATTTATAAACCTAAACAAGTACAAAGTTGAAGAGCATTGAGGATCCAAAATTCCACAAAGTTGTGCCAAATACGGCTATTTATTGTTAATTCACATTCATAAGACAAAAGAAGAAATACAATGCAACAGTTTTCTTTGTATTCATAATTCTCTTTTTTTCCAGATTACAACTTAATGTGCCCATTGGTTCCCCACCAAGTATAGAAACTACAGAAGACTTGGTGTCTTTGTCCCCAAGGCCAGCATCGCCTTATCCAAATGAACAAGATTCATTTGAAGAGACCACTACAGTGGAAGAGACCCTCAACATCACAACTATAGAAGAGAGCTTCAACATGTCACCATTGAGCTCACCTACTAGTGCCATTCCTTTAGCACGTTTAGCAGCTAAAGACCTATCTATTGAAGACTGTGACACATCAGATGAAGAAATGGACAAAAGGCTGATAGACTTTGTCAGGCATTAAATTACATTTGTGTAGTCCACTGACAATGACTGAAATCTGTATCAAATAGTAAATGTATTTATACTTTGTACATACATGTATATAGCATATGATTATTTATAAGCCTAGGTACTTAATATATTATAAATTGTTGGAATTAAATTGAATTATTCATTGAACACTAACATGCTTTATTCCACAGGGGTATACATGTACATGTATTTTTTTATTTGTGTTCATATGTAAGACATTCGGATTGTAATAACTTGCATCAGTTCAAATGCTTTTTGTCTTCTTTTCAAGAACTTTTTTACACCATAATAAATTTGAAATTGGTCTTACTTAAGATAATAGTCAGAGCTGATAAACAAATATTTTTCATTTAAATTAGTGCTATATCATGAATATGTGCATGCATGGACACTTATTTTTATTATAAATAAATATTTAAATGATAATGAGTAGTTATTATTGCTTCTTTTTTATAACCTTTGATTTACAAACACTTTGTACATGTTGTACTTGAAGTGTTTTTTTAGTTATTGCAGATGATGTTATAAAATCTGATGCATGTCTATTCAATCCATTAAACATGTTGAAATAAGCATACGCTTATTTGAATACAAAGTGTCTGGAGTAGACTAAATAAAATTTGTATCCAACATGTCCAATATGAAAAGGAATATCATAAGAATATCCAACTTAAATTTATTTGATGAAATATCATTTTTTTCGCAATGCATTAATACTTGAAAGCATATTATCAGAATTTTATTGAAAATCTTATGCGAATAAAGTATGCCAAAAAAAAAATCAATGGAGGAAAGGGTTAAAAATTGGTAAAAAAATAAGACCGTTAACTTTCTCCTTTGAATTGTTTTACATTGTCTTATCGGGGCCTGGTATAGCTGACTATGCGGTATGGGCTTTGTTCATTGTTGTAGGCTGTACGGTGACCTATAGTTGTTAACGTTTGTGCCATTTTGGTCTTTTGTGGATAGTTGTCTCATTGGCAATCATACCACATCTTATTTTTTAAAACTATAACATGTATAAAGGACAATAACTCCTTAAGGGGTCAACTGACCATTTGGTCATTCTGACTTATTTGTAGACCTTACTTTGCTGAGCATCATTGCTGTGAACAGTTTATCTTTATCTATAAAAGTATTCAAGATAATAATCAAATCAGCAAAATTTCCTTAAAATTACCTTTTTCAAGGCAGCAACCCAAGTTGGTTATTCGAATGACCTGAAAATTTCAGGGTTGATAGATCTTGACCTAATTTACAATTTTTCCCTTCCCCCAGATTTGCTCTAAATGCTTTGGTTTCAGAGTTATAAGCTATATTTTCTTACCAAACAATTGGACTCTCTTGGCCTGTTGTATCTTGTCTTTCAGCTGTGCAAAGTGGAAATCAAACATCTTGACCTACAATGTACATGTACAAATAAAAGTAAAAAAGTTTAATAGTGAGAGAGAAACTGAAATCTAAAGAAAAAAGTAGTTTCTAAGATATGAAACATAACTTTATTTGCTGTTTTTCCTATAAATTCGTTCCACCTGAAAATCTTTTATTTGTATTTACCAGCAAAATTTTATTTTATTTTATTTTTTCGTTCCTACCAAAAATCTTTTACATTGTTATATTTGTATTTCCCGCACAAAACTTTTTTTTACCGGAATCCTCGGGTTTATCTTTACCGTATAAGGTCTAGTCTGTTTGGTATCACATGAGCGTTTGACATTAACACTTGCATTTAGAGTTTCAAAGCATTTGTTTAAAATCGATGTTGAACGCTTTGAAATCATTATACGACGTACTTTACTCTGTTTCTTTATACTTGAAGAGCAGGGTTCATTTACAAAAAAGTTTGTTTCATACAAAATTATCAACGTGTGTATAAACTATTTTATAAACGTACGTTGTATTCTATATCATATTCATTTTGTGATCCGTTGATCAGGATGATTATATTAACAATGCCTTCAACCAGCATTGCTATATATTATTTATATCTGACATGAACCAAAGATGACAAAAGCCTGTAAAATGGAGAATATTTGGCAGTAAAATCAACCAAGTTTTCCATACAGATCATTTATAAATGCAATGTAAAATATGTGACAATTGAGTTTTATGTCTTGTAGCATTTTTTATTGGAAACGTAGGTACACACGAAAATTTAAACACTCTAGGGACTTTTTCTACTAGTAACTTATGTCTGCCTGGACATATTTTACCAGGACAACCTGTAGGCTAACTTTATAAATGCTACGCTATTTTATTCAATTGTGCATGTAAATGGCCAAGACAAATATTTACTTAGTTTACAAATTGTTTAGTCAATGGGAGGGACATTTTGACTTACATGTAAACATGTGAAACAGTGCTTATTGTCTGAAAAAAAACCTTTAGAAAATAGGGGTGACAGAAACACATTTTTTTTTTGCATTGGCCTCAAGATGTTACATAATAATTTTATTATTATTTTTTGTGTTCATAAATTTGAAAATTGCACATTTTTTTTAATACAAGCACATGACATTACTGCGTAAGAAACAGAATCCTTGTTTTTATTGGCCAACTGAAGTATGTCTTCAAATTAAAGGTCAATTTATTTATAAAATGAAATTAAAAAAAAAACACAAATGGACAATTGTGTGCAGTCTCAAAACATGATCAATGTACATGTACATGATATAACATGTATAAAAAAGGTAAATAAAAAAGTTCTCTATGGTCATTTGATGGTAGGACCCTGTAGGTACCCTATTGTTTCCAAAGATGTAATGGGAAAAAAGCAGGTTATTTTCCCCCCTTTAATACATGTACCTTCAGACAGAATCTGATTGCTTTTTTAAAGGAACGTCCTCTTTCAATCATAAATGTGTAGAAACTAACTATCTGGTTTTTTTAATTGATACCTAAGATTAACAAGCTTGAAATCTGACCTATATCTATATTTTGTAGAAAGAAAGAAATTTCAATAGCCTTGCAAGATGTCATAATCATTCAGAGTAGTATGTATATATGTACAATAAAATTGAGAATGGAAATGGAGAATGTGTCAAAGAGACAACAACCCGACCAAATAAAAAAACAACAGCAGAAGGTCACCATCAGGTCTTCAATGTAGCGAAAAATTCCCGCACCCGGAGGCGTCCTTCAGCTGGCCCCTCAACAAATATATACTATTTCAGTGATCATAATGAACGCCATACTAATTTCCAAATTGTTCACAAGAAACTAAAATTAAAATAATACAAGACTAACAAAGGCCAGAGGCTCTTGACTTGGGACAGGCGCAAAAATGTGGTGGGGTTAGACATGTTTGTGAGATCTCAACCCTCCCCCTATACCTCTAACCAGTAACCAATGTAGAAAAGTAAACGCATAACAATACACACATTAAAATTCAGTTCAAGAGAAGTCCGAGTCTGATGTCAGAAGATGTAACCAAAGAAAATAAACAAAATGACAATAATACATAAATAACAACAGAGTACTAGCAGTAAAACTGACATGCCAGCTCCAGACTTCAATCAAACTGACTGAAGATTATGATTTCATCATATGAACATCAGGCACAATTCTTCCCGTTAGGGGTTTAGTATCATACCATCATAACATATATGTCATAATGAGAAGAACATAACCCACGTCATGCCATACTGTTTTTAGAATAAATGTGTTTAGTTAAAGCAGACTATGTGGTATGGGCTTTGCTCGTTGTTGAAGGCTGTACCATAACTTATAGTTGTTAATGTCTGTGTCATTTTGGTCTCTGGACATTTGTCTCATTGGCCATCATGCCACATCTTCTTTTGTTACATGTTAATAATTAGAACCTTATATAAGTACCTTTAATATTGTACATGTTGTAAGGACATTGAACTAATGTCAGTATGAAAAATATTAAAAAGTGGTGTTCGTATAAAATCAGCATACGTATTCATCCTTGTATTTTTTATAATGAGGTACAAGATAATTGTGAAAGTCTGTGCGGAATTGTTTTAGGGTTTGTCTGACATTTGATCAGTCAGACATAGGCCGTGTTCCCATTGACCTAAACTCGGTGTTGTGTAAGTGTAACTCACACGTAAACTAAACAAAATTACGTTCCCATTGATAAAACTCAATGTTTACATGTAGTGTAAATCATGTTTTGTCTACATGCAGTCGATACTAGATGTAGGCCTTGTGTAGATTCGGTGTACATAAAACTAGGCATTTAAAACATTAGTTTCGGCATGCATATTTAAAGAAGAAACGATTTTTGAATAAAATTGATATTTATAGCAATTATTATAATAAAAGTTCTTTACAGAAATATTTGTCTAAACTTGATATATTTATTTGTTTTGTTTAGAAATAAAACTTAACGTAGCTTTATTAAGCCCTTATCAAGACTCAAAGCAGCATCATTGCCGAACACATAATTCATTTGAAAATTAAGGTATTTCCGAATAAACTCGACTTACACAGAAATATTTGCCACTGGTCTTTACTCAAACAACGATACACTCATAAATGCATTACTAAAAAAGTGTGAGGTAAATGTATTGTTTGTGCAGTATCTCGGATCCGTGAAATTACACTTAAAAAGTAAAAAAAAACAAACATTACCCCCCCCCCCCCTTTTGCCAAATACTTCTTGGAGAAGAGTACCATTTTAACAAACAGAAAAGATAGCAATCTAGTGATCCCTAATATATCAATCCTTCTTCTTCGTCTGTAAGCACGCTGTTGCAGCCTACGTTTTCTAATGCGTAATCGAGACATCTTTAGTACAGTCAAACCTGATTAAACCGGACCCTGAATAAACCGGTTTCCTGTCCATTCCGGCCGAAAATGAAAGTCCCATATTTTTCCATTCAAAGTCTTTGTTAAAATACTCTTTGTAAACCGGACCCTGTGTATTCCGAATTCCGGTCTAATTATGAAGTCCCAATACTCTTAATTACATTAATTATTACCTGTCAAAACCGGTTTGTCTAATTAATTTCAATGATCGATTTGCAATCAAAACATATTTGATAATCAATTAGTCAGGTGTCAAACTGTGAATCTACAATCGTACAGTAGTGAACTGTATTATTTATCAAAACATTATAAACGTGTCAATTAAACTTAAAGACACACCGAATATATCTCGGATTGAACTTACGTTTTAACTTGGATAAACTAATTAAAATCGCTGAGTTAGAAATTCACATCGTGATTTCGAAATCCTGGGTTCCCTGTTGTGAACCCCTAAACAAATGACCTTGATAATGAAAAACACCCGGATGACAACAATCAATGGGTATTGTACACTGTACGACAACGTTTCGAAAGTGATGAAATTACGTTTGATAATATTCTGGCTTTTTAATCGTCCATTCCAACATTTCAAACTATTGATCATGGAAGTAAATCAAAACTCTCGTCTTACAATCCAAACAACGCGAGTAATTATGATGCAAATGCAAACAATGAAAAACGAAGTGAAAGTATTTTAATTTATCAGATATAATTTACAATCAGAGAGAACTTTTACATGCAAAATGTCGGACGTCACACGTCATTAACTTCCGGTCAAAACGGAAACCTGAATAAACCGGCTCACTGTCCAAACCGGCCCTTTTTCATAGTCCCGTAGCCGGCCGGTTTATACAGGTTTTACTGTATCTTTAAACTACTGCAAATCATCAAAATGGCTTTCATAAAGAAGCAACCACTTAACTTCAAAAAAAAGGGGGGGTATTTGTTTTATTTATCTGAGTCAGAATTATTTCCACGCAAACGTTTTACGGGTTGTTTTTTTGATGCTGGTAATCACATTTTTTTTCTTCAACATTTAACACTATAATGTATGGGGAAACTCTTGATTCAGAAGATTTTTTATCATCTATAGAACCAGAATTGTTTTCTTTATCCAATTACGGTTTGGAATATTTCCATCCCCCCTATTCAGAGTCAAATGGTCGTTCCCTTACTGCTAGAAAAGTTGTCCGAAAACTTTTCATTCGATTCTACGTAATGAACATTTAAATGACATAGAGTTTACAAGTGTGAACAAATCTTATGTACAGGTAATTAAACAAGGTGTTTAGATGTGAACAAATTTAATGTGAAACCAATGTCCAGTACATTAAACTAATTGTAAACATGTTTACTGTACATGGGGTTTGGTGTGAACACGGCCATAGTTTGGGATACACTGACTGGAATAAAGTATATAACTTAAAATACAAAATATCAAAAGTATAGATAAATTTATTCAACCCCACAAACAAAACATTTCATTGGACCTAATATTTGTAAATTACAAGTTTATCAAAAGTTTTTCAGTTTTCCCAGGACATGATTGGTCATGCTGGTCCGGTAAAGATCAACATTAATATTTTTGACAGGACCAAAGGAACTTTTACCAGACCGAGGCTGCAGACAAATCTGAGTCCATTCGCTCTAGTACCTGTTCACACCCAGGGTCAATTGGCCTTGATTTTTATTTTTATTCTTCATGTTGTACAGGTGCATTATGTTTATTATTTGAACAGAAAATATTTTGGTTTTGACTTTTGAGAAAAATTTACTGAATATTTGTTTTGCCACAACCAATTTATTTAATATTTTACCCTAGATTTGCATAGATCTACATGTACTAGAATTCTGGAATTCAAAATGTACAATGCATCTTTTTTATGTCTCTTAACAACCTTTATGGAAAAAGTGTTTCTTGAATTAGTGATTTAGAAAATCACTCATTTCAGTAAGTCTTCTGACTGGTATACAGTTTTGTAATTTGGAGTTTAGTATGTATACATATATGACGTCCATTATCAGTGAAGTTACTGAACTAGCTAGTATATATATTTGTTTAGGACGCGCTGAAGGATGCCTTCAGGTGGGGATATTATTGCTGCATTAGAAACCTATTGGTGACCTTCTGCTGTTCTCTTTGACATATTATGGGCTGATCCATGGACACTCTGGCCACTCTTTCATGGAAAAACAATGGATGATTTATATACATGTATATAGGGTCAAATCACTGTAGAGTGAAGCATGACTGAAGAGGCCCACCTTATGGCAGTCAGCGCCCCCTCCCTTATGAAAAGTTCTGGATCCACCACTGCATATTCCAGGATTCACAATTTCTATTTTCTATTTTTTTTTTGCATATACTTCTTTACAATTTACAGTTTGTACAATGTACATCATTGCTTTTATTTAATTTCAAGGCCAAGCTGACTTGTTTATAAAAACAAAAACAAAAAGAAAGTTTTCAATATCAAACCACAAAAAACAAGTATCACAACAGTCAGTAATCAATGAGAATTATAGTACTCTATACTTCTTCTTCTTTAGGGTATCCATAGATGTATTACCCTACATCTATGGGGTATCAGAAGTCCATCATTATCTGAAGATTATTTACTGTTTTTCGCTGTAAAAAGCCTTCAACTTTAAAATGTTTCAAATTAGTTTGAAGAATATAAAACTCTGAATAAGTTCATTCTACTTCAATTTCGTGAATATTCATATATATTTTTATGTTTTTAAATGTAGGGCGAACGGTGACTCTATACCATGTAGGGGCGAATGGACCTGATATCGCTGCAGTGCAAGTAGGCGATACAAAACATAATGATTCATGCAATATAATGCTTTCATAAACTTAATAAATCTTACCTGTAGAAAGTCATAAGTTTCTCTGTCTTTAAAGGTTACTGATATATCCAATTTATATCGATGGTCTAATAAATATGAGAAATTAATTTTTGTACGAACGGATGCTGAAGATGAAAATATCAAATATGGCGCTTGTTCCTATACCACGTGATTACTGTATGCCCAACAGGAGGGGACCACATACGGGATCTCTTTATATAAAAGGCTGTCAATCGTATTTTTAAAAATCATTTGTCAAACTAATATTAACAAAAATTCGATTGTTTGATTCCACATGCATGACAATTAAATTTACGCGATAACACACAATAACGGTCTTAATTTTATTATAGAGGTTTCCCTAGTTTCGCCTCAATAGCTAATCATTTGGAAAAGTTTAAAACAATGATTTTTAATAGAATTTTCTAAATCTTTATTTTTTTTGGAATTTTTGAGAATGATATCATACAGATAGGAGTTTTTAATAGTTGATCACGTTTAAACAAACTTATTTTCGATCGTAAAACTTGGTGTTGATTAAATTGTAGATCTCGTAACGTTCTGATTTTTCAAGTAAAAGCTACGCTTCACATTTCTTAAACCGTGCATCAATATTTTAATGTTTTATATAAATTTCTTAATGTCACGTGTTTTGTTCATTCATTTGTTAAAAATTGTGAAACATGCGACTTTACTTATAATATACGCATTTAACTAAATTCGATAAAATTTGAAAAAAATAAACGACATCAATCAAAGTTGTTTTGCTTTATGATTTACCTATACAAAGCTCTGGTCTCAACGATGTTTAAAACGAATTGATGCCAGTTTGAAATAGTTTAACGGGGGCGTGGCCTATTGTTTTAACGTACATTACCACTAACTTGATTTCAATTGATTCACCGCAAAGAAATCTATTTGACTGGCGTTAAAATAAATTGAAATGAATTGAAATGAATTGAAATTATTTTTTAATTTTTGTCAATCTTTATCAAATGACAATCAATCTCATTTAAATAGCGTTAACACGTTTTTGTCCGTTCAAGCTAAATTCGGGTTACTAGTGTAGACGCGCGTTTCGTCTACATAAGACTCATCAGTGGCATTCAAATCAAAAAATATATAAAGCTAAACAAGTAAAAAGTTGAAGAGCATTGAGGATCCAAAATTCCAAAATGTTGTGCCAAATACGGCTAAGGTATCGGAATTATCAGTTATAATTAAGTCAATTAGCGAAGCGTAGAAAGGCAAAGAACATTACACCAAGAAAAGAAGGGAAAACGGAGGAACAGCGGCACATACTAAGGAAGAATGTCTTAAAGTTCCAGAAGCGAGTACTCTGAGTCACCAAATACTGGCAGTTCTGTCGTCTTCTATAGAAAGAGATGAGATGGGGGAATATAATGCCGTTACTGATGCGTCATGTGATTTGGATAACACGGAGATGGTGAATTAACTACAGTGGTTGAAACGCCAAGATTATAATCGGAAAACTCTTCATCAACATCCACTTCAACATCATCCAAATCTACATCCAAAGAGGAAATGGACAAGCAAATGCAAAACTTCAACTCCAACTGAATAAAAAACTTACAAGAAGCATCCACATTTATAAATAAGAGTTTTAAACTAGGGGAAGAACACTTACCTCAATGGTCGGAGAGCAAACCAAGGCATTCAATAAGATGGCTAATGAACTAAAAGGGCTGAACCAGTGGTTAAGGGATAATAATGAACAAAAAACTGTAGATAAAGACAATAGAGAAAATAGGGATAATTATAGAGACAGCAGAGAATACCGAGATTATAGGGACAGAAGATATCATCCATATAAATAGATGATCAAACAGTTGTCAGGGATTTGACTTCAATTGTGACAAGTTGTTTTATGAACAGTGACATTTTTGCATCATATATATATATATATAACATAAATGAGGTCAACAGTCTTAATGTTGTATGCCTTTATTTAAATTTGAGGTTCGGAGGACCTCACTTAAAACAGAGGATATTTTAATGATCTACAAACTGACCCCCCTTTTTAGCTCACCTGGCCTAAAAGGCCATGTGAGCTTTTCTTATCACTTGGCGTCCGTCGTCGTCGTCGTCGTTAACAATTTTTCAAACATCTTCTCCTCTGAAACTACTGAATGGATTTGGATGAAACTTAATATGATTGTTCCTTAGAGTATCCTGCACAAAGTGTGTGCTTCGATTTTTGATCCGTCAAAAAACATGGCCGCCGTTACTAAAATAAAACATAGGGGTCAAATGCAGTTTTTGGCTTGTATCTCAAAAACCAAAGCATTTAGAGCAAATCTGACATGGAGTAAAAATGTTTATTAGCTCAAGATCTATCAGCCCTGAAATTTTCAGATGAATCAAACAAACCATTGTTGGGTTCCTGCCACTTAATTGGTAATTTTTAGGAAATTTTGCAGTTTTTTGTCATTATCTTGAATATTATTATAGATAAACTGTAAACAGCAAAAATGATCAGCAAAGTGAGATCTACAAATAAGTTAACATGACCAAAATTGTCAATTGACCCCTTAAGGGGTTATTGTCCTTTAATGACCATTTTTCCCAATTTGTTCATCATATTTGCTAACTTTAAAAAATCTTCTCCTCTGAAACTACTGAACGGATTTGGATGAAACTTAGCATGATTGTTCCTTAGATTATCCTGCACAAAGTGTGTGCTTCGATTTTTGATCCATTAAAAAAACATGGCCGCCGTTACTTAAAATAGAACATAGGGGTCAAATGCAGTTTTTGGCTTATATCTCAAAAATGAAAGCATTTAGAGCAAATCTGAGATGGGATAAAAATGTTCATTAGGTCAGTATCTATCAGCCCTGAAATTTGCAGATGAATCAAACAACCCATTGTTGGGTTGCTGCCACTTAATTGGTAATTTTAAGGAAATTTTGCAGTTTTTGGTCATTATCTTGAATATTATTATAGATACAGATAAACTGTTATAGCAAAACTGTTAAGTAAAGTAAGATCTACAAATAAGTCAATTTGACCAAAATTGTCAATTGACCATTGACCTCTTAAGGAGTTATTGCCCTTTAAAGACTTTTTTCACAATTTGTTCATCATGTTGACTTACTTTAAAAAATCTTCTCCTTTGAAACTGCTGTATCAATTTCAGCCAAACTTAGGCTAAATGAGTTTCAGAGTATCTAGTATAAATATTATATTTCATTTCCTTGTATGTCAAGAAACATAGCTCCTATGGCTAAAATAGAACATAGAAGAAAATGATTTTTTTTTACTTTTGAAGAAAATAGGACGATTCAAAGAACATTTAAATAAATTGAAAAGCCCAAATAATCATTGATGAGAGATTAAACCAAAAAAATTCAGGTGAGCGATTCAGGCTCTTGAGAGCCTCTTGTTATTACAAGATGTTGTGTAAGTTATTAAATTTGCACATTACTTATACCAAGGTAACATATGTTACAGTTAATGGTATAGTTCATTTACATATACATATTTGGTATATGAGATTGGTGAAATTAAGCACATGTGGAGGAGTCAACATACAATTTTGTGTACGACGTGGAACGTCTGGTTTTAGAGTATTTCTTCCGTTGAGGCACATGACAGCTGTTTCAGAGTTTATACGTCATTTGGACTTCTTCTGGTCTTACCTTTTATCATGCCAACATTTCATTGTTGTTTCAAAATGTTGTCTTATCGGTCAATGTTTACAAACTCCTGATGTACAAAATTACATAGAGGATTTGTATTTGACAGGTGTCTTCGAGCATGTGCGTACTTTGATGAAAATAGAAGGGAACTCTCGGAGGCTCGATATGGGTAAATTTATCCTGATTTACATTTGGTAATAGTTTTCAAGGAAATAAAATTTATTTGAGGTTTATTTAACGGAAGCTTAATAATATTGATAGTTCAAAGAAGTAACATGTTGTTGGGATGAACATACGAGATTCTAATCGTTACCTAAGAGACGGCGAATTTCGTGCCACTCTTAGCTGTAACTATGGGGACACCATAGGGATAGCTAAATTTTAGCAATTGCTATAGCTACATAGCATCGTCATATAAAAACGAGAGCGTTTGGCTTATTCGGGGTTCGGGGATTCGATAGTCAAAGAGGAAAGGACATACAGAAAAAAAAATATACAGATATTCACAAAAAGAAAAGGTACAGAGGAAATTTATTTTATTTAATATAAAAGCAAGATACATATATATTTTATAGCTAATTTAAGCTTTACTTTACTGATTTGATTCTCAAAATTTATTGGAAATATTAAGGAGAAACAAGCTATTCAGGACGAAATATTTATAATTTCAACATTAAAGTGAGTTCTAGTCGGACATAATTCCGAAAAGAGAACATTTGCGTATATCCATATACGGGGTTAATCCCGATATATTGATTTGGTACAAGGCAGATTAACCCGTTTGAAAAGATTGGTTTATGAAGTTAAAGTAAAGACAACTAAAGAACAAATTAACTTTATTGTAACTCTTGGAAATCTTGTCATAAAAAAAAGCATTAGAAATTCAATAAATCATTTTTTGTATACATGTATTACATTATTTCTCGATTTGATTAACGTATATTTCCCCTATCCCATGAACAACAACCTCATTTTTTAGCTCACCTGGCCAAAAGGGCCAAGTGAGTTTTTACCATCACTTGGCGTCCGGTGTCGTCCGTCGTCGTTGGCTTTTACAAAAATCTTCTACTCTGAAACAACTGGGTCAAATTGAACCAAACTTGGTCACACTCATCATTTGGGTATCTAGTTTAAAAAACGTGTGCAGTGACCCGGCCAACCAACCAAGATGGCTGCCACGGCTAAAAATAGAACATGGGGGTAAAATGCAGTTTTTGGCTTATAACTCAAAAACCAAAGCATTTAGAGGAAATCTGACATGGGGTTAAAATGTTTATCAGATCAAGATCTATCTGCCCTCAAAGAGAAAACAACCTGATCAAAAAGCAAATAACAACCCAAGGACACCAATGGGTCTTCAATGCATTGAGAAAATGCCGTACTGACAGACATCTTTCGCTAGCAGGCCCCTAAACAATAATATATACTAGTTTAGTGATATTGGATGTCATACTTATCTCCAAAATGTATGGAAAAAAAAACAATACAAAACAAGCAAAGGGCAAAGGATCCTGATTTGGACAGGCACACACATATTTCAGTAACAATTTAAAAAAAATATTACAATAATTTCTATACAGCTGGAAAAATTAACAGTATCTGCGTTACAGACAATACTTTTATGACCATACAATCTTTAAAATAGGCAAGTCTACACGAACTGCACTTATATATATGTATAAAGTGAATTGCCATGGTGCATTTGCAGTTGCATAACTTATTATTTTCATCTTTTCTTTTTCAAGATATCACCAAAACTTCAGGCATTAGATTTGTTGGAAGACCCACCAGAAATGGATGAAGAGGCTGATTTCATACCATGTGATAGATGTGAAAGTTGGTCGATGATGTGAGCAGCTACTCCATAAACTGTCAACTATTCTGATAAAACGAGATGAAGTGTTGCACATTGAAGGATGTACTGTAGATCAGTCAGATAATGATACTTGGTGTAAGTTGAGGAAAAGTAGAATAACTGCGTCAAAATTTTTTATAAAGTCTGTAGAGCTGTTGACAATTTGAAATGTCCTCTTTCGTTAATGAAAAGTCTAATAGAGGAATATGATTTATCTCATTCTGAAGTAACATCTCTTGAATTGGGGAAGAGGAAAGAGAAAGCTGCACTGGACCTTTACATACGTGTAAACAGACATAAACATAAAGGCTGCATGTTAGAGAAGAAGGGACTTCGTATCTACACAAGGTTGCCTTATGTTGGATGTTCTGTCGACTGCCTGTTCTCATGTAAATGTCATGGAGAGAATCTAGTGGAAGTTTAATGTCCGTTTGCTGAGAAAAACTTGAATCCTAAGGAAGTTGCCATTAAAAAGGGGTGTGTGCTAGATTCTAGTGGTGAAATTCAAGTAACTGACAAATGCGAATATTAACATCAAATTCAAGGACATATGGGTATATATCCACAAAGCAGACTTGGTTGTATTCACAAAGAAAGGAATAGCTGTTCCAGTGTTGCTAATGCTACATTTGATCCTCTGTTTTTTGAAAGAATGAGTACAAAGTTTCAGCTTTTCTTCCAAAAACATTTAGCTAATGCACTTATATCTGGTCAATGAATTGTGTCAAAAATGTACATGCTACTAATTAATAATTAACTAACCTATATAAAATTATCGAGATCAATGACACCTTTTGTCAATCGATCGGATCTATGTAAACAAATGATCTATAATTATTTTAAGTGTGAATTGATACATTGTAAATTTTGGGATGCAATGTATATGTACGAGTTGTACATGTAGTTAGTATAATTATACTGTATATTATTGTTATGGATGAAATGTTTACCATATCATGTGTAATAAACGCTCCTTTTTTTGTGTGAGAATTTATATATTGGCAAACTTATGAAAAAAACTGTTTCATTTTCCATAGGGTATATCAATGACTCCTAGTACAACAAAATGTACAACACAGACCGAACAGCCAACAACAGAAACGCCCTCAATTACAAGCACTGTTTTAACAACACCTCTACCCCCAATGACAAGCACTGGCCCTTGAACAACTCTGCTTCCAGTTACAACAGAGATGACACAAGGTAGTATGTTAAAACAGTCAGTAAGATTACAGAAAATATTACTGATATGTTTTTAAGATCATTATCGATATATATAGATTCTATCACTGCATCGAGTGTGATACGATATATATCCACTTGAGACAGTTAAATTTTCAAATTTAAAACGCGAGGCTTGCTGAGCGTTTTAAATATTTAAAATTTAACTGTTGAGAGTGGATAAATATCGTATTACACAATATTTGGTGATGGAATCTGTTTCTCTAATGATTTCCAAACAATACGCAGGCAAACTTATTCTGTCTTTTCGAATTATCTGTAAAAACATGTGTTCTTTCGATGTGACGCCATCAGACATGGTTGCCTTTTTTCATGCCGTCACAATAGGAAATTCAGAGGAAAGCAAGTAAATTTGATGTCATAATCGGATTTTAACCAATGAAGAATCACATGTTGATTAATTTTTTTATACAATGGGTGCAGAAAGGGATAAATTGACAAAGAATTAGAGAAATATTGATACAATATCAACTAAAAGTATTGTTGATAATATAAAAACATTAAGAATTTCTTTGTATACCATGTATACTGAGACAGAATTTTCATCTACTACCACCATCATAGATATGAATACACAAAAAAAAAAATACTTACACAATTCATCAATTTATTAATTCCAGTTGGCAGTATTGTTTATTCCTAATAGCAGAGTTTGTTATTTATATGTTGTAGAAAATTTATGCGTGAAAAGAAAAGTAAAAGGTTGATCAGCCTATATTAATGATTAATACATTTTGTTACTGCGTCCTGCTCTGGTATGTTCTTCTCCTCACCTTGATTGACTCTGGATTTATGTTCTGTAAACCCAAGGTGCATTGCTTATGCATGCGATTCGCTTCCACAAACTTCACAGGGAACTTTTTCTTTACAGTCCTTGGACTTATGTTGATCTGAATTACAGCTTTTAAAACAAATGTTATGTTCACGCAAGAACTTCTTGCGGTCCTCAAAAGATTTTTCTTTGAATCCTCGACAGTTGTTGAGACTATGATTCGTGTTATGCAGTGGACATGTTTTACTGACTTGATTTCTTTCTGATTTAACTTCGGTTTTGTTAACTGCGATTTAAGGTCGACTATGATTGTTACGAGGAACTTTGTCCTTTTCCTTTGCAGTTGTTGGAGTACTCGATGACTCATTTGGATATGAAAAACCAGGATCTTTGTCATGATCCGACTAGTGGTGCATGCACTAACCTTATTGAGCCATGGCGTTGTCAGTTTGTTTTAGATTTACGAGTTTGACTGTCCCTTTGGTGTCTTTCGTCCCTCTCTTATTGAGAATAGATGGTGGTGTATCAAACGACAATTGCCAACAACAGATACAAGATCAAAAGTTTTTGATAAACATTT
Organism: Mytilus edulis; assembly: GCF_963676685.1. Taxonomy (NCBI): domain Eukaryota; kingdom Metazoa; phylum Mollusca; class Bivalvia; order Mytilida; family Mytilidae; genus Mytilus; species Mytilus edulis. The sequence goes on along the minus strand of NC_092354.1, from coordinate 75,954,851 downwards.
GATGGAATATATGTGGAGAACACTATACACAAATAAAAGTTGACTATTTGACAGTTTCATTCAGGACATGTGCAAAGTATATCCCCTTTGTTGATTTGAAATTAGTTATTGTACAATAAGAATGAAATAATTGTACATAATAAATGTTTCACTTTCTTTTATATTAAAATGTATGTCACATATACTAGTTTCAAGAAGTGACATCCCCCTATTTTTGTTTGACACCCCCATTTTCCATAAATCTTAATAAATGACTTGTAAAATAAATGTATTATTATTGTACACTAAATATATATCAATTAAATATATTTTTTCAACTTTCTGGTTGGGGGTGCCATATGGAACTCTTACCCAAATTACCATACATTTTAACCCTGTGTTCTATTTTTAGTCATGGCGGCCATCTTGTTTGGATGGCCAGGTCACCGGACACATTTTTAAAAAAACTAGATACCCCAAGGATTATTGTGGCCAAGTTTGGTTAAATTTGGCCCAATAGTTCAAGGGGAGAAGATTTTGATAAACGCTTACGGACGACTGACGCAGGACGATGAACGCCAAGTGATGCGAAAATGAAAATATCAGTATTAAAACGTTAAAAATTGAATAAGGATGCGAAGTCATATGTTGTAGGACTAGCAACCTGCATTTTAGACAATTTCCAGGACTCGCCTGAACTTAATCCCACGAAGAATCCAGATACAAATACTTTCACCGACATATATTTTTCATATAACTGTGTGCCTAATCCAGTGTTGAAAAGAAGTAAAACAAATGGAGTAGTTGTTTTGTTTTAGCTATTTATTGAGCTACTTATTTTTGTATACACCATTGAAGCTCAAATGAGATACCGGTACTGTTAACGTCAAAGTTTTTTTTAATTACCTGTAAATGAAAAATACTTGCACGTTTGTGGTACATGTTAAACCATGTGATTGTTTGCCTTTTTTGCTTTGTGAACATAAGTTAAGATCAGATATCAGATCTTCACCGAGTTATGTATGCATTAACTGATCGTTACTAAAATTAAATGTTCGTTCTTTTCGGAAATCGATCTGTTTGATATCATTTGACAGGGACATGAAATGACATATTTTTTTTTCATTTACCTATGTGACGTCAAGAACAAAGAAAATGTATGATTTACAAAAAACTTGCATGGTTACGGTACAAGTTTAACAACGTGATGTTAACCATAATGGTTTGACGACATTAATTGAAATACTGTTACTAAAAGTGCAGTTGTTTGCAAGTATCTAAATGTAGTACTTGTCTTCATTAATTCTATTATATTTCTTTTTATAATATAAAAATATTTGTATATTGTCTCTTTGTTACATATACTAGACAGCGACATGAAATGACAATTTTTTTCCATTACCTGTGTGACGTCACTAACAAAGGAAATGTAAGTTGACATTTAAACAAAGGGCTCTGTGACAAAAGGCAACGTTTGAACGAATACGTGGCCATTCAAAATGTATGAAGTAAGCTGGCAGTATATTTAAATTGATATTTCTTAGATAATTCATTAAAGCAGTAATTCCACATGGTACATTCGTTAAAAAGGAATATTTATGTCAAGACATGAAATACAGCAGATCTGATCGTATTGACGACAAGAGTGTGATTTGTTAGGTTCGAAAACAGATTTTGGATCATGTTTATAGAAGGACTATAAAAGGTCTGTACTAACAAGGTCTATTTACTTTAGGCCTAAGCCTAATAACATAGCGGTTCTCATATATGGAGATAAGTGAGTTTCTACATGTTCTCAGTACAGCTTTGCATATAAGAGAATGCCACATTTCTCTTTTATAGCACCCCCTAAAATCTCTAAATACTAATACATCTAAATGTTGTAAGTACGATAATATGTCCTGTTCTCGTAAATACCCGCAATGTTTTACAATACTTGATAGATATGAAGAATATATGTTATTAAAATCGATGTTACGCTGATTAATCAACTCTACTCCAACAAAAAGATTATCGTAGCTAGAACATAGTATAAATTGTTCATAGCAATAATCTAGAAATTGTTTTAAAATCAAATTTGGAAATGTTCACAAGAAATCTCTAATAACTTCTGAGGATTGACATGTTCTACTTATCTATAAATCAATAAATATCAAATATATAAAAAAAAATCCTCATTAAAAATCCGATTCAGAATTTGTTATTTCGATAACCTTCTGTCTTTTTGTGACGGCAAATCGATGTTACGCTGATCAATCAGCTCTTCTTCAAAAAAAATAATATCTAAAATTTAAACAAAATAATTTGCCAAATATTGTAATTGTGTTTGTGTCAATAAAATATTTGATTTGTATTTGTATATATTTTGATCTATATTTAATGTGATAACATTTACAGATTAAGTCACATATCCACTTTCTAGCTAATTCATAAAATGGAAACAACAAAATCTTTTTGGTCTTGAAAATACTAGCCATTACTTATTCTAGAGAACGAACATGTATTATGAACGTGAAAATTATTTCAAAAAATATATATCTATAATGTGGTCATATTTATAAGTTTCTGAAGAAATCTCTAATGACTTTTGAGGATTGACATGTTCTACTTATCTATAAATAAATAAATATCAAATATATAAAAAAAATCCTCATTAGAAATCCGAAAATTTAGAATAAAACTAAAAAGTTCATGCAAAGCTTTGTTCTTTTGTCGTACTTTTAAACTAATTAAATGGTTAATTCATACTTGAAATAGGTTTAAAAATGACATGAATAGTATTCTCATTCGAAATCCGATTCTGAGTCCGTTATTTCAATAACCTTCGATCTTTGTTGTGGTATTGGATTTTCTCTAAATGTTTAAACATATTTACAACAAAATTGTTCACATAAGTTTTTTCTTTCAATGTCTATATTGTGTTGATGTTTTGTGGTGTTTTGGTGTCCCAACAATTGTAAAGCGCTATGGCACAATCTAGGGGGAGGCTCACGGTAGGAGGCCGGAATCAGCAACGAGAAAGAAAACCAAACTAGAATATCAAGAAACTCGCTATTAATTTAATAAAGAAAACATTAAGATAAATACAATATAATTTCAAAGTACACATTTTGAAGTCAAAGTAAGTTAAAACAATGATGAAATAGTACAACAATTCAGATTTCCTATTAACTAATAACAATAAAGATTACTGTTTAAATAAACCTCTGAATTAAAATATTAGTTACTTAGAAACTTTATTTATTTTTTTCCAAAATAAAATTAAAAGAAAAATAGTTTTAAATTTAAATTATTTTCAAAAACAAGAGACTCACCTAGAATATCAAGAAACTTGCTATTGATTTCATAGCGGCTTGATACGTTTATATACTAAGTTCTGAATGTCCTAGCAAGTAACAAACACAAGAATGTATGATTTATGAGTTATCGACAACATGTATAATACACAAATAAAGTTGCAGACGTCGCTTGACCGTTGTCCGAACTTTTAAGATGCTCTTTATAACTTTACTAGACATATATATAATTTGGTAACTGCTGCAGTCTCATTGTCCAGACAAATTGAATAGTTTATAAAAATGCTTGTTTGACATATTTGAAATATTCAACGCTTGAAATATGTATAGAACATTTAAACAATAATTCTATGTAAAATAGTTTACAAAGTAGAACCCGCATACATTAACTAATAAACCATATGAAATAAAATAAACTACATTTTTCTATTACAATAATCGATCTCCCTTTGAAAAAGAGATTGTTCCACCAATCAAAATATACAAACACAAAGAAAAACACTCAATAAAAACACTTTTTTTTTTTTTTTTTTTTCAAGAATCATAAAATACACAATGAATAATAAAACATATATATAGTACAATTTAAATATTGGTATATATAAAAATGAATATCATATATCTAATGATCTAAAGGCCTTTAACTATTTACAGATGTACCTTAAGATGCTGATTCTAATGATTATTCTGAGATTATACACGTCGTATTGTAAATATCATTAAAATGCAGTAAACTTTTATTTACGTTAACGATTTTCCCACGATACTTAATTGTCCTCAATGGACAGAAGAAGTGGGTCCTTTTTCATTGAAATTCTTATATATTTTATAAATACATTACAATTAACCTTTGGCTATGAGCTAATACAAGTTTTTCGCGTTTATACGCGCACTTGAATCTAAGTTAGGCGATTTGGGGATTATCTGATAATATAAGAAGGAAGTCTAACTTGAATGGGTCATCTTTGGCAAAATTGTGGAAATTAAAATTTTATTAAATGATAAATAAATGGTAAATGTAAATTTTCTATTTAACGCAAATAGTTTCTGACTTGTCTCTGATAGGATTTTTGCAATCTTTCAAAATAATCGATATATAAACTAATAAAAGGGGGTAAATCATTATGTGGAATTTCTATTTCTGGATTGTTAAGAAGAGTATTTAAACAGGATGACTGTAGAGTTGAATAAGAAAAGGGGTCAAACACGTAGGAAACTAAATAATTAATCGCATCTAAATAATCTATGTCATCATGATTGTTTATTAATTTGTTCCATACTTGATGTGGCGAAAGTTTAAATAGATCCATATCTGGTAACTCTGAAGAATTTGTTGATGGTAATGTTGTTTGTCCTGTTGTTGCTCCTGGTCCTGCTCCTGTTCCTGACGTTGTTGTTGTTGTAACTGATTGTGTGGTTGTTGAGACACTCGACGCAGCAGTAGCGATAGCTGTTGTGGCAGTTGCGGTTGTAGTTAAACTTGGATATAACGCAGCAAAATGTTGTGGCGTCTGTAACCGGGAATTTCCTGCAACATACACTGCTACTTTTGCATAGGTACTTTTTCTGTACAAAAAGTCTGTGGTATTGGAAAATTACTTTTAAAATATAGTACTTTTTTAGTACACTAATATATCCTGGACATACCTTAATTGTACACTAATTGTGAATCATACTATATCAAAGTTTCTTGATGATCACTTTCTAAAGTTTTTCCTCCCTCAGCTCACTGCTGATGACCCCCATTTTCGGCCCGTGTGACCTAAACAGGAAGTTGTATAAATGACTGTTTTTCCAGGAATGGACTAAATAGCGATAAGGTGTATTGACGACAGGAGTGTGATTTGTTTGGTTCGAAAACAGTTTTTGGTTATAATCCTGGTACTTTTGATAACTATTTGGATCATGATTACATAAGGACCGTAACAGGTCTGTACTAATAAGGTCTTTTTACTCTAGGCCTAAGCCTATTAACATATCGGTTCTTATATATGAAATTTGCTAGTTTCTACATGTTCTCAGTACAGCTTTGCATATAATAAAATGTCACATTTCTCTTTTAAAGGACCCCTACTAATACATGTAAATGTTGTAAGTATGGTAACATTTCCTGTTCTCGTAAATACCCACAATGTTTTTGCAATATGTAAAAGACATGAAGAATATATGTTGTTAAAATCGATGGTACGCTGATCAATCACTCTTCTCCAACAAATTTTTTTTATCTAAAACGTAGAACATATTATAAATTGTTCATTGCAATAATCTACAAATTGCCTTAAAATCAAAGTAGGAAATGTTACCTAGAAATCTGTAATGACTTCTGAGGATTGTTCTACTCGTCCGATAAAGTGTTTCCATGGAAATTGAAAAAAGTGATTGTTGCATTGTCATTGCTAAATAAGTGTATCAATAAAGAAAGAAAAATAATGACAAAATATAATAAGATCAGGTTTATCCAATAAGAACACAAAAACAAATAGCAACTAAATATTCAAGTTTCGAATATTAATTACATAATTGTATTTGATTTACAACAAAAGTAGGGTAAAATTAGGATTGTTACAACAATTTTCGCCCTTCGTTTAACGTTAGACAGAAAATGTATCCGCAAAACAACGTTTCCAATACGTACCAGTTGTTTGTTTACTCGACTGTGACCTATTAATATACACTCAATTGAATTGCATAATGATCATTCTAAAGATTTCGCTGAAGTGAAAATGTCACGTCAAGACATTTAGAGTATTTCTTCCGTTGAGGCACATGACAGCTGTTTCAGAGTTTATACGTCATTTGGACTTCTTCTGGTCTTACCTTTTATCATGCCAACATTTCATTGTTGTTTCAAAATGTTGTCTTATCGGTCAATGTTTACAAACTCCTGATGTACAAAATTACATAGAGGATTTGTATTTGACAGGTGTCTTCGAGCATGTGCGTACTTTGATGAAAATAGAAGGGAACTCTCGGAGGCTCGATATGGGTAAATTTATCCTGATTTACATTTGGTAATAGTTTTCAAGGAAATAAAATTTATTTGAGGTTTATTTAACGGAAGCTTAATAATATTGATAGTTCAAAGAAGTAACATGTTGTTGGGATGAACATACGAGATTCTAATCGTTACCTAAGAGACGGCGAATTTCGTGCCACTCTTAGCTGTAACTATGGGGACACCATAGGGATAGCTAAATTTTAGCAATTGCTATAGCTACATAGCATCGTCATATAAAAACGAGAGCGTTTGGCTTATTCGGGGTTCGGGGATTCGATAGTCAAAGAGGAAAGGACATACAGAAAAAAAAATATACAGATATTCACAAAAAGAAAAGGTACAGAGGAAATTTATTTTATTTAATATAAAAGCAAGATACATATATATTTTATAGCTAATTTAAGCTTTACTTTACTGATTTGATTCTCAAAATTTATTGGAAATATTAAGGAGAAACAAGCTATTCAGGACGAAATATTTATAATTTCAACATTAAAGTGAGTTCTAGTCGGACATAATTCCGAAAAGAGAACATTTGCGTATATCCATATACGGGGTTAATCCCGATATATTGATTTGGTACAAGGCAGATTAACCCGTTTGAAAAGATTGGTTTATGAAGTTAAAGTAAAGACAACTAAAGAACAAATTAACTTTATTGTAACTCTTGGAAATCTTGTCATAAAAAAAAGCATTAGAAATTCAATAAATCATTTTTTGTATACATGTATTACATTATTTCTCGATTTGATTAACGTATATTTCCCCTATCCCATGAACAACAACCTCATTTTTTAGCTCACCTGGCCAAAAGGGCCAAGTGAGTTTTTACCATCACTTGGCGTCCGGTGTCGTCCGTCGTCGTTGGCTTTTACAAAAATCTTCTACTCTGAAACAACTGGGTCAAATTGAACCAAACTTGGTCACACTCATCATTTGGGTATCTAGTTTAAAAAACGTGTGCAGTGACCCGGCCAACCAACCAAGATGGCTGCCACGGCTAAAAATAGAACATGGGGGTAAAATGCAGTTTTTGGCTTATAACTCAAAAACCAAAGCATTTAGAGGAAATCTGACATGGGGTTAAAATGTTTATCAGATCAAGATCTATCTGCCCTCAAAGAGAAAACAACCTGATCAAAAAGCAAATAACAACCCAAGGACACCAATGGGTCTTCAATGCATTGAGAAAATGCCGTACTGACAGACATCTTTCGCTAGCAGGCCCCTAAACAATAATATATACTAGTTTAGTGATATTGGATGTCATACTTATCTCCAAAATGTATGGAAAAAAAAACAATACAAAACAAGCAAAGGGCAAAGGATCCTGATTTGGACAGGCACACACATATTTCAGTAACAATTTAAAAAAAATATTACAATAATTTCTATACAGCTGGAAAAATTAACAGTATCTGCGTTACAGACAATACTTTTATGACCATACAATCTTTAAAATAGGCAAGTCTACACGAACTGCACTTATATATATGTATAAAGTGAATTGCCATGGTGCATTTGCAGTTGCATAACTTATTATTTTCATCTTTTCTTTTTCAAGATATCACCAAAACTTCAGGCATTAGATTTGTTGGAAGACCCACCAGAAATGGATGAAGAGGCTGATTTCATACCATGTGATAGATGTGAAAGTTGGTCGATGATGTGAGCAGCTACTCCATAAACTGTCAACTATTCTGATAAAACGAGATGAAGTGTTGCACATTGAAGGATGTACTGTAGATCAGTCAGATAATGATACTTGGTGTAAGTTGAGGAAAAGTAGAATAACTGCGTCAAAATTTTTTATAAAGTCTGTAGAGCTGTTGACAATTTGAAATGTCCTCTTTCGTTAATGAAAAGTCTAATAGAGGAATATGATTTATCTCATTCTGAAGTAACATCTCTTGAATTGGGGAAGAGGAAAGAGAAAGCTGCACTGGACCTTTACATACGTGTAAACAGACATAAACATAAAGGCTGCATGTTAGAGAAGAAGGGACTTCGTATCTACACAAGGTTGCCTTATGTTGGATGTTCTGTCGACTGCCTGTTCTCATGTAAATGTCATGGAGAGAATCTAGTGGAAGTTTAATGTCCGTTTGCTGAGAAAAACTTGAATCCTAAGGAAGTTGCCATTAAAAAGGGGTGTGTGCTAGATTCTAGTGGTGAAATTCAAGTAACTGACAAATGCGAATATTAACATCAAATTCAAGGACATATGGGTATATATCCACAAAGCAGACTTGGTTGTATTCACAAAGAAAGGAATAGCTGTTCCAGTGTTGCTAATGCTACATTTGATCCTCTGTTTTTTGAAAGAATGAGTACAAAGTTTCAGCTTTTCTTCCAAAAACATTTAGCTAATGCACTTATATCTGGTCAATGAATTGTGTCAAAAATGTACATGCTACTAATTAATAATTAACTAACCTATATAAAATTATCGAGATCAATGACACCTTTTGTCAATCGATCGGATCTATGTAAACAAATGATCTATAATTATTTTAAGTGTGAATTGATACATTGTAAATTTTGGGATGCAATGTATATGTACGAGTTGTACATGTAGTTAGTATAATTATACTGTATATTATTGTTATGGATGAAATGTTTACCATATCATGTGTAATAAACGCTCCTTTTTTTGTGTGAGAATTTATATATTGGCAAACTTATGAAAAAAACTGTTTCATTTTCCATAGGGTATATCAATGACTCCTAGTACAACAAAATGTACAACACAGACCGAACAGCCAACAACAGAAACGCCCTCAATTACAAGCACTGTTTTAACAACACCTCTACCCCCAATGACAAGCACTGGCCCTTGAACAACTCTGCTTCCAGTTACAACAGAGATGACACAAGGTAGTATGTTAAAACAGTCAGTAAGATTACAGAAAATATTACTGATATGTTTTTAAGATCATTATCGATATATATAGATTCTATCACTGCATCGAGTGTGATACGATATATATCCACTTGAGACAGTTAAATTTTCAAATTTAAAACGCGAGGCTTGCTGAGCGTTTTAAATATTTAAAATTTAACTGTTGAGAGTGGATAAATATCGTATTACACAATATTTGGTGATGGAATCTGTTTCTCTAATGATTTCCAAACAATACGCAGGCAAACTTATTCTGTCTTTTCGAATTATCTGTAAAAACATGTGTTCTTTCGATGTGACGCCATCAGACATGGTTGCCTTTTTTCATGCCGTCACAATAGGAAATTCAGAGGAAAGCAAGTAAATTTGATGTCATAATCGGATTTTAACCAATGAAGAATCACATGTTGATTAATTTTTTTATACAATGGGTGCAGAAAGGGATAAATTGACAAAGAATTAGAGAAATATTGATACAATATCAACTAAAAGTATTGTTGATAATATAAAAACATTAAGAATTTCTTTGTATACCATGTATACTGAGACAGAATTTTCATCTACTACCACCATCATAGATATGAATACACAAAAAAAAAAAATACTTACACAATTCATCAATTTATTAATTCCAGTTGGCAGTATTGTTTATTCCTAATAGCAGAGTTTGTTATTTATATGTTGTAGAAAATTTATGCGTGAAAAGAAAAGTAAAAGGTTGATCAGCCTATATTAATGATTAATACATTTTGTTACTGCGTCCTGCTCTGGTATGTTCTTCTCCTCACCTTGATTGACTCTGGATTTATGTTCTGTAAACCCAAGGTGCATTGCTTATGCATGCGATTCGCTTCCACAAACTTCACAGGGAACTTTTTCTTTACAGTCCTTGGACTTATGTTGATCTGAATTACAGCTTTTAAAACAAATGTTATGTTCACGCAAGAACTTCTTGCGGTCCTCAAAAGATTTTTCTTTGAATCCTCGACAGTTGTTGAGACTATGATTCGTGTTATGCAGTGGACATGTTTTACTGACTTGATTTCTTTCTGATTTAACTTCGGTTTTGTTAACTGCGATTTAAGGTCGACTATGATTGTTACGAGGAACTTTGTCCTTTTCCTTTGCAGTTGTTGGAGTACTCGATGACTCATTTGGATATGAAAAACCAGGATCTTTGTCATGATCCGACTAGTGGTGCATGCACTAACCTTATTGAGCCATGGCGTTGTCAGTTTGTTTTAGATTTACGAGTTTGACTGTCCCTTTGGTGTCTTTCGTCCCTCTCTTATTGAGAATAGATGGTGGTGTATCAAACGACAATTGCCAACAACAGATACAAGATCAAAAGTTTTTGATAAACATTTGATGGAATATATGTGGAGAACACTATACACAAATAAAAGTTGACTATTTGACAGTTTCATTCAGGACATGTGCAAAGTATATCCCCTTTGTTGATTTGAAATTAGTTATTGTACAATAAGAATGAAATAATTGTACATAATAAATGTTTCACTTTCTTTTATATTAAAATGTATGTCACATATACTAGTTTCAAGAAGTGACATCCCCCTATTTTTGTTTGACACCCCCATTTTCCATAAATCTTAATAAATGACTTGTAAAATAAATGTATTATTATTGTACACTAAATATATATCAATTAAATATATTTTTTCAACTTTCTGGTTGGGGGTGCCATATGGAACTCTTACCCAAATTACCATACATTTTAACCCTGTGTTCTATTTTTAGTCATGGCGGCCATCTTGTTTGGATGGCCAGGTCACCGGACACATTTTTAAAAAAACTAGATACCCCAAGGATTATTGTGGCCAAGTTTGGTTAAATTTGGCCCAATAGTTCAAGGGGAGAAGATTTTGATAAACGCTTACGGACGACTGACGCAGGACGATGAACGCCAAGTGATGCGAAAATGAAAATATCAGTATTAAAACGTTAAAAATTGAATAAGGATGCGAAGTCATATGTTGTAGGACTAGCAACCTGCATTTTAGACAATTTCCAGGACTCGCCTGAACTTAATCCCACGAAGAATCCAGATACAAATACTTTCACCGACATATATTTTTCATATAACTGTGTGCCTAATCCAGTGTTGAAAAGAAGTAAAACAAATGGAGTAGTTGTTTTGTTTTAGCTATTTATTGAGCTACTTATTTTTGTATACACCATTGAAGCTCAAATGAGATACCGGTACTGTTAACGTCAAAGTTTTTTTTAATTACCTGTAAATGAAAAATACTTGCACGTTTGTGGTACATGTTAAACCATGTGATTGTTTGCCTTTTTTGCTTTGTGAACATAAGTTAAGATCAGATATCAGATCTTCACCGAGTTATGTATGCATTAACTGATCGTTACTAAAATTAAATGTTCGTTCTTTTCGGAAATCGATCTGTTTGATATCATTTGACAGGGACATGAAATGACATATTTTTTTTTCATTTACCTATGTGACGTCAAGAACAAAGAAAATGTATGATTTACAAAAAACTTGCATGGTTACGGTACAAGTTTAACAACGTGATGTTAACCATAATGGTTTGACGACATTAATTGAAATACTGTTACTAAAAGTGCAGTTGTTTGCAAGTATCTAAATGTAGTACTTGTCTTCATTAATTCTATTATATTTCTTTTTATAATATAAAAATATTTGTATATTGTCTCTTTGTTACATATACTAGACAGCGACATGAAATGACAATTTTTTTCCATTACCTGTGTGACGTCACTAACAAAGGAAATGTAAGTTGACATTTAAACAAAGGGCTCTGTGACAAAAGGCAACGTTTGAACGAATACGTGGCCATTCAAAATGTATGAAGTAAGCTGGCAGTATATTTAAATTGATATTTCTTAGATAATTCATTAAAGCAGTAATTCCACATGGTACATTCGTTAAAAAGGAATATTTATGTCAAGACATGAAATACAGCAGATCTGATCGTATTGACGACATGAGTGTGATTTGTTAGGTTCGAAAACAGATTTTGGATCATGTTTATAGAAGGACTATAAAAGGTCTGTACTAACAAGGTCTATTTACTTTAGGCCTAAGCCTAATAACATAGCGGTTCTCATATATGGAGATAAGTGAGTTTCTACATGTTCTCAGTACAGCTTTGCATATAAGAGAATGCCACATTTCTCTTTTATAGCACCCCCTAAAATCTCTAAATACTAATACATCTAAATGTTGTAAGTACGATAATATGTCCTGTTCTCGTAAATACCCGCAATGTTTTACAATACTTGATAGATATGAAGAATATATGTTATTAAAATCGATGTTACGCTGATTAATCAACTCTACTCCAACAAAAAGATTATCGTAGCTAGAACATAGTATAAATTGTTCATAGCAATAATCTAGAAATTGTTTTAAAATCAAATTTGGAAATGTTCACAAGAAATCTCTAATAACTTCTGAGGATTGACATGTTCTACTTATCTATAAATCAATAAATATCAAATATATAAAAAAAAATCCTCATTAAAAATCCGATTCAGAATTTGTTATTTCGATAACCTTCTGTCTTTTTGTGACGGCAAATCGATGTTACGCTGATCAATCAGCTCTTCTTCAAAAAAAATAATATCTAAAATTTAAACAAAATAATTTGCCAAATATTGTAATTGTGTTTGTGTCAATAAAATATTTGATTTGTATTTGTATATATTTTGATCTATATTTAATGTGATAACATTTACAGATTAAGTCACATATCCACTTTCTAGCTAATTCATAAAATGGAAACAACAAAATCTTTTTGGTCTTGAAAATACTAGCCATTACTTATTCTAGAGAACGAACATGTACTATGAACGGGAAAATTATTTCAAAAAATATATATCTATAATGTGGTCATATTTATAAGTTTCTGAAGAAATCTCTAATGACTTTTGAGGATTGACATGTTCTACTTATCTATAAATAAATAAATATCAAATATATAAAAAAAATCCTCATTAGAAATCCGAAAATTTAGAATAAAACTAAAAAGTTCATGCAAAGCTTTGTTCTTTTGTCGTACTTTTAAACTAATTAAATGGTTAATTCATACTTGAAATAGGTTTAAAAATGACATGAATAGTATTCTCATTCGAAATCCGATTCTGAGTCCGTTATTTCAATAACCTTCGATCTTTGTTGTGGTATTGGATTTTCTCTAAATGTTTAAACATATTTACAACAAAATTGTTCACATAAGTTTTTTCTTTCAATGTCTATATTGTGTTGATGTTTTGTGGTGTTTTGGTGTCCCAACAATTGTAAAGCGCTATGGCACAATCTAGGGGGAGGCTCACGGTAGGAGGCCGGAATCAGCAACGAGAAAGAAAACCAAACTAGAATATCAAGAAACTCGCTATTAATTTAATAAAGAAAACATTAAGATAAATACAATATAATTTCAAAGTACACATTTTGAAGTCAAAGTAAGTTAAAACAATGATGAAATAGTACAACAATTCAGATTTCCTATTAACTAATAACAATAAAGATTACTGTTTAAATAAACCTCTGAATTAAAATATTAGTTACTTAGAAACTTTATTTATTTTTTTCCAAAATAAAATTAAAAGAAAAATAGTTTTAAATTTAAATTATTTTCAAAAACAAGAGACTCACCTAGAATATCAAGAAACTTGCTATTGATTTCATAGCGGCTTGATACGTTTATATACTAAGTTCTGAATGTCCTAGCAAGTAACAAACACAAGAATGTATGATTTATGAGTTATCGACAACATGTATAATACACAAATAAAGTTGCAGACGTCGCTTGACCGTTGTCCGAACTTTTAAGATGCTCTTTATAACTTTACTAGACATATATATAATTTGGTAACTGCTGCAGTCTCATTGTCCAGACAAATTGAATAGTTTATAAAAATGCTTGTTTGACATATTTGAAATATTCAACGCTTGAAATATGTATAGAACATTTAAACAATAATTCTATGTAAAATAGTTTACAAAGTAGAACCCGCATACATTAACTAATAAACCATATGAAATAAAATAAACTACATTTTTCTATTACAATAATCGATCTCCCTTTGAAAAAGAGATTGTTCCACCAATCAAAATATACAAACACAAAGAAAAACACTCAATAAAAACACTTTTTTTTTTTTTTTTTTTTTCAAGAATCATAAAATACACAATGAATAATAAAACATATATATAGTACAATTTAAATATTGGTATATATAAAAATGAATATCATATATCTAATGATCTAAAGGCCTTTAACTATTTACAGATGTACCTTAAGATGCTGATTCTAATGATTATTCTGAGATTATACACGTCGTATTGTAAATATCATTAAAATGCAGTAAACTTTTATTTACGTTAACGATTTTCCCACGATACTTAATTGTCCTCAATGGACAGAAGAAGTGGGTCCTTTTTCATTAAAATTCTTATATATTTTATAAATACATTACAATTAACCTTTGGCTATGAGCTAATACAAGTTTTTCGCGTTTATACGCGCACTTGAATCTAAGTTAGGCGATTTGGGGATTATCTGATAATATAAGAAGGAAGTCTAACTTGAATGGGTCATCTTTGGCAAAATTGTGGAAATTAAAATTTTATTAAATGATAAATAAATGGTAAATGTAAATTTTCTATTTAACGCAAATAGTTTCTGACTTGTCTCTGATAGGATTTTTGCAATCTTTCAAAATAATCGATATATAAACTAATAAAAGGGGGTAAATCATTATGTGGAATTTCTATTTCTGGATTGTTAAGAAGAGTATTTAAACAGGATGACTGTAGAGTTGAATAAGAAAAGGGGTCAAACACGTAGGAAACTAAATAATTAATCGCATCTAAATAATCTATGTCATCATGATTGTTTATTAATTTGTTCCATACTTGATGTGGCGAAAGTTTAAATAGATCCATATCTGGTAACTCTGAAGAATTTGTTGATGGTAATGTTGTTTGTCCTGTTGTTGCTCCTGGTCCTGCTCCTGTTCCTGACGTTGTTGTTGTTGTAACTGATTGTGTGGTTGTTGAGACACTCGACGCAGCAGTAGCGATAGCTGTTGTGGCAGTTGCGGTTGTAGTTAAACTTGGATATAACGCAGCAAAATGTTGTGGCGTCTGTAACCGGGAATTTCCTGCAACATACACTGCTACTTTTGCATAGGTACTTTTTCTGTACAAAAAGTCTGTGGTATTGGAAAATTACTTTTAAAATATAGTACTTTTTTAGTACACTAATATATCCTGGACATACCTTAATTGTACACTAATTGTGAATCATACTATATCAAAGTTTCTTGATGATCACTTTCTAAAGTTTTTCCTCCCTCAGCTCACTGCTGATGACCCCCATTTTCGGCCCGTGTGACCTAAACAGGAAGTTGTATAAATGACTGTTTTTCCAGGAATGGACTAAATAGCGATAAGGTGTATTGACGACAGGAGTGTGATTTGTTTGGTTCGAAAACAGTTTTTGGTTATAATCCTGGTACTTTTGATAACTATTTGGATCATGATTACATAAGGACCGTAACAGGTCTGTACTAATAAGGTCTTTTTACTCTAGGCCTAAGCCTATTAACATATCGGTTCTTATATATGAAATTTGCTAGTTTCTACATGTTCTCAGTACAGCTTTGCATATAATAAAATGTCACATTTCTCTTTTAAAGGACCCCTACTAATACATGTAAATGTTGTAAGTATGGTAACATTTCCTGTTCTCGTAAATACCCACAATGTTTTTGCAATATGTAAAAGACATGAAGAATATATGTTGTTAAAATCGATGGTACGCTGATCAATCACTCTTCTCCAACAAATTTTTTTTATCTAAAACGTAGAACATATTATAAATTGTTCATTGCAATAATCTACAAATTGCCTTAAAATCAAAGTAGGAAATGTTACCTAGAAATCTGTAATGACTTCTGAGGATTGTTCTACTCGTCCGATAAAGTGTTTCCATGGAAATTGAAAAAAGTGATTGTTGCATTGTCATTGCTAAATAAGTGTATCAATAAAGAAAGAAAAATAATGACAAAATATAATAAGATCAGGTTTATCCAATAAGAACACAAAAACAAATAGCAACTAAATATTCAAGTTTCGAATATTAATTACATAATTGTATTTGATTTACAACAAAAGTAGGGTAAAATTAGGATTGTTACAACAATTTTCGCCCTTCGTTTAACGTTAGACAGAAAATGTATCCGCAAAACAACGTTTCCAATACGTACCAGTTGTTTGTTTACTCGACTGTGACCTATTAATATACACTCAATTGAATTGCATAATGATCATTCTAAAGATTTCGCTGAAGTGAAAATGTCACGTCAAGAATATCCAAATCACGGTGTCCGTTTTTCACCTTGGGACAGAATCCACTTTCAATTTTAATGCGGTTGATGAGTTTGTCTACAATCAGGACTACATCTTTGTCCATCCTTGCAAACACCCAAATTGGGGCATCTGTTGAGAGGACATATGTCCCCTTCTTGAGGCGACCACACAGAGCCACAGATCCTTTTTGTTGGACATTTTATCTCCACCTCTGTCATGTAACATACGCTTATAAACAATGTGCAGCAAACGAGTATTATGAAACAAGTCGCCATTTTTGCAGGTAATGATAACCCTAAAATAACATGTAAACATTTGCAAAAGAAAAAAGTATATGTACATAAAAAAAAATTCATGATCATGACTTGTACTACTCTGCACTGACTGGGATTTCTAAAAACATGAATAATAAATTTATTACAACTTTTAACATGCTTCTGAATGTGATATTTTAAAAAGAGTATGGAATGAGGGAAAATGTGAAAGTTTGTGTCCACTTCCAAGTTTTTCGTAACATTTTATATGTTTAGCTTGTACAGACACTACAACTGGTACAATGTATATGAAAAAAAAAATTGTATTTGTTCGAAGCTTTATGGTGACTAGTATGAGTGTTAATTAACCATCAATAACAGTAGTCATATCCAGAATTATTGCATGCAAACACATGCTACAAATGTATGGAGCAAATCTACATTATCTGCAAGATGTATATATTTTAAACTGAAGGCCCCACCCCCACTACAAGTGAAAACAAATTGGTAACTTTTTACTAGGTGTTCCTAAATTGGAAGGAAATACGAAGAAGTAAAAGCACGGTTACTTAGTACTTTGTTAAGGTACACTAACTTTATAATAGTTACGATTTCTTCATTATACAAAAGGGAAAACTGATGATTCATTTAATGTAAAAAATATTGCATAAGCAAACAATTCAAAAAGATTTTTCTCAAAATTCTCACGATATGAACTGATGAAATGAGGTCAGGTATTTTCGCGTGGGATATTGTCATTAAATTGACATAACTTGGATTACATAAACACATCTATTTATACTATGCTTACCAAACATTTCTTTTCATTTAGACTTATTTCCAAATCAATTTGTCTCTTTGACACATTCCCCGTTTCCATTCTTTATTCTATTAATCCCTCATTTACTGGATAACACAATGTCAATTTGCGCAGAAAAAGAAAATCATACACAAAACATATGAAAAGATTAAAAATTATCGAAATCGCACTATGTTGATATAAAACGAACAGAAAAACCACGTGGGATAACAGAACATTTAACAAAAACTACCTTAGCCATTGAAAGTCATTTATTGTTTTATAAATTTCATCATAGGATATAGTCATATATCACGAGTTGTCTCTCTCTAAACACAAACGATTGACTAACACAACAAATAACATAGTGTGACAAACAAACTCATTCCATATAATGAACAGATAAAAAAAAACTGTCATTTTATGCAACAACCAAACTCGTTTGTGTTCAACGAAATATAGAGGGGGGGGGGGCTAAATAATCCTGTCAATTGAGTTGTGGCTAATCTTACATGGTAGACAACTCTATAGTTAAAATACCATTCGGAACCTAGATTTTAATAGATTCATCAAAGCCCCTAGAGAGGTCAAGATTTCCCGCGGATTTTAACCATATGACAATGTCTGAAAAAATGGCTGTCTCATATTTTCTGTGCTTATTAATCATATATTTCCAAAGTGCTTGTGCAGTTCGATACGATATAACGGAAGTATGTGAAAAGGAATTTGACTTAAACTTTAAGTTCATAGGGTATGTATGTTCTTTCCGAGGAGAGGGGACATACATTTTCAAGGATCAGGGGCACTCTGAGTCTGGTGATGCAACCATAAGCTTTGATATGATCAATATACAAACTTTTGTTTTAATTCAAACACCAATCAGAAAACTGGAAATTCGACGAGGGGTTATGGAACTGTGTTCAAACATTTTTACTACCAACAGAGGAATTCTTATAACTGTTAACGGACAGGAATGTGTAAGTATGTCTCCTCACATAAACAAATTGTGCGTACACCCGAACGAAAGCGTGTTCCCTCCAAAAAAGAATGTTCAAATAATTTCTTTTCTTTTTCTATATTTATGAACGGGTATTTGTTAGCTAAGGGATGTTTTAAAGCTTTACTATCCATGCATGTCCCAAGTCAAGAGTCTCTAACGTTAGTGAACTGATCGTTGGTTTTCTGTCATTTGAATTTTAACTGGTCTTTTGGAGTCGTAAAGCTTTTATACTTTGCAGTGTGAGTCAAATTATTATGCTCTGTGTTGAAGTCCCATACTGTGACCTATAACTGTATAATTGCTTACATCAACAACATTATGTCTGGAAAGTTGTTTCATTAGCAATCATACCACGGCTTCTTGTGTTTAAAATCAATAAATTGGTTTGCAATAGAAAAATTTTGACCTAAAATTTCTGTTTAAAAACTGTTCTTGTATGTTTTCTGTTCAATCTGAACTTGTTTGTGTTGTTTTCTGTTCACACTGAAAAAAACATTTACTGACTACATTGCATCACATTGATTTCAATTAAAAAACAAGAAAATATTTACTCTTTAATCTAAATTTTTCTCTCAAAATGATACATCAATTGGTATTATATATGTATTTGATAGTTTTCTTAAATTTTGAATGTTTATAATTGGCACTATTTTTCCATTGTCCTTCCTAGAGCTCGAACAGTCAAATGGTTTCCATATCTGAAAAAAAGTTATAGCAATTAATTACTGAATAAAAAATCTTCACAAATAAATTTTAATACCAAAAACAATTTGTATAAGAAAGAAAAATTGTTAAATGTATTTGTAGAATTTAATAGAGGATAATCCTCAATCTTTAGCCTGTTGCACAAATTGTCTTAAATGTGTAGGTGTGTATTATCTCTAGTGCATGCCTTAGTATTTTTTTTTAATATATTTTATACATCTTCATCAGTTCAAATATTTAACTAGAAAACATTTTATTTATCCTTACAGGCAACTGATCATGATGTATCCTCCATAACATCTACGGCAGACAAATTAACCATGATTCAAACTGCCACTCAAACCATGGAAACCATGACAGAAACAATGACCTTTACAGTAAGTACAATTTAAATCTTAGAACTATATTATGTGTATAGACACACACACACACAAAGGAATGTTAATATTCACAATCATGGATATATAGTTACCAGTAATAAGATACATGTAGCAACCCTCAAATAAACTGAAAGTGTGATAGAAATGTTGTTTAAAATTCAGCTTTTTTATGCTGATCATTTTACGTAGCAAATAATTTTTTCTTCAACAAAACAGTGTAAATACTTTTTTCTTACAGGTATCGGAAGCACAGGTGTCTTCTTCAAAGGCAGCAGACAAGACTGCTACGTATACTTATGTAAGTAATTAAGCAAATATGCGTACCTTAAATACCTTCTTCTGTTTGCTCATTTACATCTGTTACTTGATCTACATGTACTTCTGTTACTAGCTCTGAATATGACGGTGGTGGATTCAATATAGGAGAATTTGATCGTGATGAGGTACTTTGACTATCCAGAATATCTTCCTCATCAAAATGAATCTGTGATAGCTGAATTGTTCTGTTCACCTTCTCCCTACAATTATAAAATATATTTCTTTTTTTAAATTGTAAAATTCTTTACAATGCATTTCTGTTTCCATTTTCAGACTGATAATCAATCCTTAGGCTTGGATGATGAAAGATTGGCATGGTTGTATTCAACTGTAAGCTTGATTATTGGTAAATATTTTTAAAATTACATAGTGTGATCATAGAAATGTGTGAAAATGCCAAGCAAACATTTATTTGGTATACCAATTTGTTTTTAAAAAACACTAGTTCCACACCATATCCTGATATTAAAATACAAGTATTACATACATAAATGATCATATTAAATGATAGCAATCCACCTTTTAAGGTTTCTAACAAACTTCATGATTAACAGGAAATAACTCATTTTTCCCCTTGTTTTTTTTTCCAGTCATTGCTATCGCCCTGATTTTCTGCTGTTACAGATGCTTTAAAGCCAGAGCCCGCAATTCATCAAAGAAAACCAACCTGTTCGAACTTTCATCTGACATACATTTTGAAGTACCTGAAGCCATTAAGATAGATTAATTTTTAGAAATTAATTTTTTGAATATGCATTCTAACATTTTCTAAGTCATGTGGAAGTCATTATTCTGAATTTCAAATATATTGATTCTTACAGGTTACTTTCAGTATATGATTTTGCTGACTCTGCTTATATAACATCAACTGTTTCCAGAAAATGAATTTGTCATTCAATTAAACCAACTTGTAAGGCGTATACCAGCTATAGGTCGTGGCATTAACGGGAACAGACAAAATAATCAACCACAACCTCAGCACAATAACCAAGACGGACAAAATAATCAACAAAATGTTATTCAAAATGTTAATCAAAATGTTAATCAACCTATCCCACCTCAGAGGTTAAGAAGATCTGATCGTATAAAACGACCAGTGCAAAGGTTGTCTTTGTAGAAGTTGTTTAAAATTTAAACAAAATTGAATGTTACCTTTCTTGTATGGTGAGTAGTACCATCTCCAATATCTTCCTGCCTACGCCATCCTTTTTCTCCCTCATTGCTTGGATTAATTCAAATAACCACACTAAAATATCACTTCTAGTATAATACAGAAACATTAACCCCTGTTTCGGAGTTGAATGCACCAAAGTATGATATAATGAAGCCAAGTCTATATCATAATCTTCCAATCTATCTAAGCAAGATAGCATGGTTAAAACTTCAGTTTTACTCGTGTCGTCTAAAATGCATATTATACACGGTTGGTGGCAGACCACCATGTCTAAAATTTCTTCTTTATGATATTTTAACCTGTACACTATAGATTCCATTTTCTTAATTTAAAAATGTTTGCAAGTATGAAATAAGCATGGTTTTCTCAATATATATAGTCTTTGGAGATAATTGCTAGTGAAGAAGTGTAACCAAAAAAAATACCAAAATTCTCCCCCATTGTCCTATTTTAAATTATATGGGTAGTGCAACGTTTAAGTCCTTTATTTCAAAAATTATATGAACAGTTCAACTATTAGTATATGGTTTAAATCTGCTTCGTGAAAAGGTTACCAAATAATAACATAAAATTAAGAAACTGGTCAATTTCAGCAGTTCATTATAAGTTCAGTTTTGTATGAGTTTGTGAAATATTTTAGAATGCATATTCAAAGAAAGAAATCATTGTAGTTTATATTTACAATATTGTTCCACAAGCATCCTTTTTTATTCATTATATATCTGGCATCCCACATTATTAATATTTCCACTTGTTTAGTGATTTTTTTTAAATGTTTACTATAGATTTACATTCTCAATGCAGATAAGTTTTTATTTCACACGTTTTATGTACAGTTGTTTTAACTGTATATACCTCATTTGCCTAACCATACTTAAACCAGTGATTATTAATTTTCCATCTTTTTTATCTTTTATCAATATGGAGATACTTTAATGGCAGCTTTATGCTTGAACTATGGTTGATAAACCATCCTCTATGAATGTTATATTAGTAATGGTGCTTATGGAAATTTTTTAGTTGTTTAGTTGTTAAAACTTTTGAACAATCATCACCTATGTTGGGTATGAGTTCAAACCACTGTGCGTTCCAGTTTTATTGATAAAAAGTTATATGCCCACCAATTGAAATGGTTGTAGCACATTACATTAAGACTTGCAATGAAAATTGTATTAAGAAGGTCCACTCCTTAAGAAAAGTTTGTAATATAAACGATTTGTTCACCTTTCGCTGTGTCACTTATAATAATTCGGATTGGATTCCCTTTTAATGAGGATGTATAATGGAAGGGAAAATGTTTAACCTTTAGATAAATATGTTCTGTGTATATTTCTTCTTTATTTTCATTTCAGGATGTTGATACTACTCTCTGGATTATCTCGACAATAACTGTTATAGCAGGTACAACTTACTCTCCACTAGTTTTTAAAAATGTGTGGATTCTAGAAACCATTTTTTAAGAGGAGGAAATCTAATGGAAGAATGATTACTATCCACATTGTTAATAATTACAGGTATAGTATTATAATTCAATATATGATCTCTCATATCTAAATTGATTTTTGAGTGAATATATCATGACTTAACTTTCTTTTAATGTGAAAAACCATCCTAAACATTGAACAAATTAAAAATAGAAGGGGAAAAGGGGGTGTCTTTGAATCCCAGGCGGTTAAACCTATGACTTTCAAGTCCAATTTGCAAACATCACGTCACCATGTTTTCCTATTGTCAACTTTCGCCTTTATTTAAATTTGAGGTTCGGAGGACCTCACTTAAAACAGAGGATATTTTAATGATCTACAAACTGACCCCCCTTTTTAGCTCACCTGGCCTAAAAGGCCATGTGAGCTTTTCTTATCACTTGGCGTCCGTCGTCGTCGTCGACGTCGTCGTCGTCGTCGTCGTTAACAATTTTTCAAACATCTTCTCCTCTGAAACTACTGAATGGATTTGGATGAAACTTAATATGATTGTTCCTTAGAGTATCCTGCACAAAGTGTGTGCTTCGATTTTTGATCCGTCAAAAAACATGGCCGCCGTTACTAAAATAAAACATAGGGGTCAAATGCAGTTTTTGGCTTGTATCTCAAAAACCAAAGCATTTAGAGCAAATCTGACATGGAGTAAAAATGTTTATTAGCTCAAGATCTATCAGCCCTGAAATTTTCAGATGAATCAAACAAACCATTGTTGGGTTGCTGCCACTTAATTGGTAATTTTTAGGAAATTTTGCAGTTTTTTGTCATTATCTTGAATATTATTATAGATAAACTGTAAACAGCAAAAATGATCAGCAAAGTGAGATCTACAAATAAGTTAACATGACCAAAATTGTCAATTGACCCCTTAAGGGGTTATTGTCCTTTAATGACCATTTTTCCCAATTTGTTCATCATATTTGCTAACTTTAAAAAATCTTCTCCTCTGAAACTACTGAACGGATTTGGATGAAACTTAGCATGATTGTTCCTTAGATTATCCTGCACAAAGTGTGTGCTTCGATTTTTGATCCATTAAAAAAACATGGCCGCCGTTACTTAAAATAGAACATAGGGGTCAAATGCAGTTTTTGGCTTATATCTCAAAAATGAAAGCATTTAGAGCAAATCTGAGATGGGATAAAAATGTTCATTAGGTCAGTATCTATCAGCCCTGAAATTTTCAGATGAATCAAACAACCCATTGTTGGGTTGCTGCCACTTAATTGGTAATTTTAAGGAAATTTTGCAGTTTTTGGTCATTATCTTGAATATTATTATAGATACAGATAAACTGTTATAGCAAAACTGTTAAGTAAAGTAAGATCTACAAATAAGTCAATTTGACCAAAATTGTCAATTGACCATTGACCTCTTAAGGAGTTATTGCCCTTTAAAGACTTTTTTCACAATTTGTTCATCATGTTGACTTACTTTAAAAAATCTTCTCCTTTGAAACTGCTGTATCAATTTCAGCCAAACTTAGGCTAAATGAGTTTCAGAGTATCTAGTATAAATATTATATTTCATTTCCTTGTATGTCAAGAAACATAGCTCCTATGGCTAAAATAGAACATAGAAGAAAATGATTTTTTTTTACTTTTGAAGAAAATAGGACGATTCAAAGAACATTTAAATAAATTGAAAAGCCCAAATAATCATTGATGAGAGATTAAACCAAAAAAATTCAGGTGAGCGATTCAGGCTCTTGAGAGCCTCTTGTTATTACAAGATGTTGTGTAAGTTATTAAATTTGCACATTACTTATACCAAGGTAACATATGTTACAGTTAATGGTATAGTTCATTTACATATACATATTTGGTATATGAGATTGGTGAAATTAAGCACATGTGGAGGAGTCAACATACAATTTTGTGTACGACGTGGAACGTCTGGTTTTAGAGTATTTCTTCCGTTGAGGCACATGACAGCTGTTTCAGAGTTTATACGTCATTTGGACTTCTTCTGGTCTTACCTTTTATCATGCCAACATTTCATTGTTGTTTCAAAATGTTGTCTTATCGGTCAATGTTTACAAACTCCTGATGTACAAAATTACATAGAGGATTTGTATTTGACAGGTGTCTTCGAGCATGTGCGTACTTTGATGAAAATAGAAGGGAACTCTCGGAGGCTCGATATGGGTAAATTTATCCTGATTTACATTTGGTAATAGTTTTCAAGGAAATAAAATTTATTTGAGGTTTATTTAACGGAAGCTTAATAATATTGATAGTTCAAAGAAGTAACATGTTGTTGGGATGAACATACGAGATTCTAATCGTTACCTAAGAGACGGCGAATTTCGTGCCACTCTTAGCTGTAACTATGGGGACACCATAGGGATAGCTAAATTTTAGCAATTGCTATAGCTACATAGCATCGTCATATAAAAACGAGAGCGTTTGGCTTATTCGGGGTTCGGGGATTCGATAGTCAAAGAGGAAAGGACATACAGAAAAAAAATATACAGATATTCACAAAAAGAAAAGGTACAGAGGAAATTTATTTTATTTAATATAAAAGCAAGATACATATATATTTTATAGCTAATTTAAGCTTTACTTTACTGATTTGATTCTCAAAATTTATTGGAAATATTAAGGAGAAACAAGCTATTCAGGACGAAATATTTATAATTTCAACATTAAAGTGAGTTCTAGTCGGACATAATTCCGAAAAGAGAACATTTGCGTATATCCATATACGGGGTTAATCCCGATATATTGATTTGGTACAAGGCAGATTAACCCGTTTGAAAAGATTGGTTTATGAAGTTAAAGTAAAGACAACTAAAGAACAAATTAACTTTATTGTAACTCTTGGAAATCTTGTCATAAAAAAAAGCATTAGAAATTCAATAAATCATTTTTTGTATACATGTATTACATTATTTCTCGATTTGATTAACGTATATTTCCCCTATCCCATGAACAACAACCTCATTTTTTAGCTCACCTGGCCAAAAGGGCCAAGTGAGTTTTTACCATCACTTGGCGTCCGGTGTCGTCCGTCGTCGTTGGCTTTTACAAAAATCTTCTACTCTGAAACAACTGGGTCAAATTGAACCAAACTTGGTCACACTCATCATTTGGGTATCTAGTTTAAAAAACGTGTGCAGTGACCCGGCCAACCAACCAAGATGGCTGCCACGGCTAAAAATAGAACATGGGGGTAAAATGCAGTTTTTGGCTTATAACTCAAAAACCAAAGCATTTAGAGGAAATCTGACATGGGGTTAAAATGTTTATCAGATCAAGATCTATCTGCCCTCAAAGAGAAAACAACCTGATCAAAAAGCAAATAACAACCCAAGGACACCAATGGGTCTTCAATGCATTGAGAAAATGCCGTACTGACAGACATCTTTCGCTAGCAGGCCCCTAAACAATAATATATACTAGTTTAGTGATATTGGATGTCATACTTATCTCCAAAATGTATGGAAAAAAAAACAATACAAAACAAGCAAAGGGCAAAGGATCCTGATTTGGACAGGCACACACATATTTCAGTAACAATTTAAAAAAAATATTACAATAATTTCTATACAGCTGGAAAAATTAACAGTATCTGCGTTACAGACAATACTTTTATGACCATACAATCTTTAAAATAGGCAAGTCTACACGAACTGCACTTATATATATGTATAAAGTGAATTGCCATGGTGCATTTGCAGTTGCATAACTTATTATTTTCATCTTTTCTTTTTCAAGATATCACCAAAACTTCAGGCATTAGATTTGTTGGAAGACCCACCAGAAATGGATGAAGAGGCTGATTTCATACCATGTGATAGATGTGAAAGTTGGTCGATGATGTGAGCAGCTACTCCATAAACTGTCAACTATTCTGATAAAACGAGATGAAGTGTTGCACATTGAAGGATGTACTGTAGATCAGTCAGATAATGATACTTGGTGTAAGTTGAGGAAAAGTAGAATAACTGCGTCAAAATTTTTTATAAAGTCTGTAGAGCTGTTGACAATTTGAAATGTCCTCTTTCGTTAATGAAAAGTCTAATAGAGGAATATGATTTATCTCATTCTGAAGTAACATCTCTTGAATTGGGGAAGAGGAAAGAGAAAGCTGCACTGGACCTTTACATACGTGTAAACAGACATAAACATAAAGGCTGCATGTTAGAGAAGAAGGGACTTCGTATCTACACAAGGTTGCCTTATGTTGGATGTTCTGTCGACTGCCTGTTCTCATGTAAATGTCATGGAGAGAATCTAGTGGAAGTTCAATGTCCGTTTGCTGAGAAAAACTTGAATCCTAAGGAAGTTGCCATTAAAAAGGGGTGTGTGCTAGATTCTAGTGGTGAAATTCAAGTAACTGACAAATGCGAATATTAACATCAAATTCAAGGACATATGGGTATATATCCACAAAGCAGACTTGGTTGTATTCACAAAGAAAGGAATAGCTGTTCCAGTGTTGCTAATGCTACATTTGATCCTCTGTTTTTTGAAAGAATGAGTACAAAGTTTCAGCTTTTCTTCCAAAAACATTTAGCTAATGCACTTATATCTGGTCAATGAATTGTGTCAAAAATGTACATGCTACTAATTAATAATTAACTAACCTATATAAAATTATCGAGATCAATGACACCTTTTGTCAATCGATCGGATCTATGTAAACAAATGATCTATAATTATTTTAAGTGTGAATTGATACATTGTAAATTTTGGGATGCAATGTATATGTACGAGTTGTACATGTAGTTAGTATAATTATACTGTATATTATTGTTATGGATGAAATGTTTACCATATCATGTGTAATAAACGCTCCTTTTTTTGTGTGAGAATTTATATATTGGCAAACTTATGAAAAAAACTGTTTCATTTTCCATAGGGTATATCAATGACTCCTAGTACAACAAAATGTACAACACAGACCGAACAGCCAACAACAGAAACGCCCTCAATTACAAGCACTGTTTTAACAACACCTCTACCCCCAATGACAAGCACTGGCCCTTGAACAACTCTGCTTCCAGTTACAACAGAGATGACACAAGGTAGTATGTTAAAACAGTCAGTAAGATTACAGAAAATATTACTGATATGTTTTTAAGATCATTATCGATATATATAGATTCTATCACTGCATCGAGTGTGATACGATATATATCCACTTGAGACAGTTAAATTTTCAAATTTAAAACGCGAGGCTTGCTGAGCGTTTTAAATATTTAAAATTTAACTGTTGAGAGTGGATAAATATCGTATTACACAATATTTGGTGATGGAATATGTTTCTCTAATGATTTCCAAACAATACGCAGGCAAACTTATTCTGTCTTTTCGAATTATCTGTAAAAACATGTGTTCTTTCGATGTGACGCCATCAGGCATGGTTGCCTTTTTTCATGCCGTCACAATAGGAAATTCAGAGGAAAGCAAGTAAATTTGATGTCATAATCGGATTTTAACCAATGAAGAATCACATGTTGATTAATTTTTTTATACAATGGGTGCAGAAAGGGATAAATTGACAAAGAATTAGAGAAATATTGATACAATATCAACTAAAAGTATTGTTGATAATATAAAAACATTAAGAATTTCTTTGTATACCATGTATACTGAGACAGAATTTTCATCTACTACCACCATCATAGATATGAATACACAAAAAAAAAAATACTTACACAATTCATCAATTTATTAATTCCAGTTGGCAGTATTGTTTATTCCTAATAGCAGAGTTTGTTATTTATATGTTGTAGAAAATTTATGCGTGAAAAGAAAAGTAAAAGGTTGATCAGCCTATATTAATGATTAATACATTTTGTTACTGCGTCCTGCTCTGGTATGTTCTTCTCCTCACCTTGATTGACTCTGGATTTATGTTCTGTAAACCCAAGGTGCATTGCTTATGCATGCGATTCGCTTCCACAAACTTCACAGGGAACTTTTTCTTTACAGTCCTTGGACTTATGTTGATCTGAATTACAGCTTTTAAAACAAATGTTATGTTCACGCAAGAACTTCTTGCGGTCCTCAAAAGATTTTTCTTTGAATCCTCGACAGTTGTTGAGACTATGATTCGTGTTATGCAGTGGACATGTTTTACTGACTTGATTTCTTTCTGATTTAACTTCGGTTTTGTTAACTGCGATTTAAGGTCGACTATGATTGTTACGAGGAACTTTGTCCTTTTCCTTTGCAGTTGTTGGAGTACTCGATGACTCATTTGGATATGAAAAACCAGGATCTTTGTCATGATCCGACTAGTGGTGCATGCACTAACCTTATTGAGCCATGGCGTTGTCAGTTTGTTTTAGATTTACGAGTTTGACTGTCCCTTTGGTGTCTTTCGTCCCTCTCTTATTGAGAATAGATGGTGGTGTATCAAACGACAATTGCCAACAACAGATACAAGATCAAAAGTTTTTGATAAACATTTGATGGAATATATGTGGAGAACACTATACACAAATAAAAGTTGACTATTTGACAGTTTCATTCAGGACATGTGCAAAGTATATCCCCTTTGTTGATTTGAAATTAGTTATTGTACAATAAGAATGAAATAATTGTACATAATAAATGTTTCACTTTCTTTTATATTAAAATGTATGTCACATATACTAGTTTCAAGAAGTGACATCCCCCTATTTTTGTTTGACACCCCCATTTTCCATAAATCTTAATAAATGACTTGTAAAATAAATGTATTATTATTGTACACTAAATATATATCAATTAAATATATTTTTTCAACTTTCTGGTTGGGGGTGCCATATGGAACTCTTACCCAAATTACCATACATTTTAACCCTGTGTTCTATTTTTAGTCATGGCGGCCATCTTGTTTGGATGGCCAGGTCACCGGACACATTTTTAAAAAAACTAGATACCCCAAGGATTATTGTGGCCAAGTTTGGTTAAATTTGGCCCAATAGTTCAAGGGGAGAAGATTTTGATAAACGCTTACGGACGACTGACGCAGGACGATGAACGCCAAGTGATGCGAAAATGAAAATATCAGTATTAAAACGTTAAAAATTGAATAAGGATGCGAAGTCATATGTTGTAGGACTAGCAACCTGCATTTTAGACAATTTCCAGGACTCGCCTGAACTTAATCCCACGAAGAATCCAGATACAAATACTTTCACCGACATATATTTTTCATATAACTGTGTGCCTAATCCAGTGTTGAAAAGAAGTAAAACAAATGGAGTAGTTGTTTTGTTTTAGCTATTTATTGAGCTACTTATTTTTGTATACACCATTGAAGCTCAAATGAGATACCGGTACTGTTAACGTCAAAGTTTTTTTTAATTACCTGTAAATGAAAAATACTTGCACGTTTGTGGTACATGTTAAACCATGTGATTGTTTGCCTTTTTTGCTTTGTGAACATAAGTTAAGATCAGATATCAGATCTTCACCGAGTTATGTATGCATTAACTGATCGTTACTAAAATTAAATGTTCGTTCTTTTCGGAAATCGATCTGTTTGATATCATTTGACAGGGACATGAAATGACATATTTTTTTTTCATTTACCTATGTGACGTCAAGAACAAAGAAAATGTCTGATTTACAAAAAACTTGCATGGTTACGGTACAAGTTTAACAACGTGATGTTAACCATAATGGTTTGACGACATTAATTGAAATACTGTTACTAAAAGTGCAGTTGTTTGCAAGTATCTAAATGTAGTACTTGTCTTCATTAATTCTATTATATTTCTTTTTATAATATAAAAATATTTGTATATTGTCTCTTTGTTACATATACTAGACAGCGACATGAAATGACAATTTTTTTCCATTACCTGTGTGACGTCACTAACAAAGGAAATGTAAGTTGACATTTAAACAAAGGGCTCTGTGACAAAAGGCAACGTTTGAACGAATACGTGGCCATTCAAAATGTATGAAGTAAGCTGGCAGTATATTTAAATTGATATTTCTTAGATAATTCATTAAAGCAGTAATTCCACATGGTACATTCGTTAAAAAGGAATATTTATGTCAAGACATGAAATACAGCAGATCTGATCGTATTGACGACATGAGTGTGATTTGTTAGGTTCGAAAACAGATTTTGGATCATGTTTATAGAAGGACTATAAAAGGTCTGTACTAACAAGGTCTATTTACTTTAGGCCTAAGCCTAATAACATAGCGGTTCTCATATATGGAGATAAGTGAGTTTCTACATGTTCTCAGTACAGCTTTGCATATAAGAGAATGCCACATTTCTCTTTTATAGCACCCCCTAAAATCTCTAAATACTAATACATCTAAATGTTGTAAGTACGATAATATGTCCTGTTCTCGTAAATACCCGCAATGTTTTACAATACTTGATAGATATGAAGAATATATGTTATTAAAATCGATGTTACGCTGATTAATCAACTCTACTCCAACAAAAAGATTATCGTAGCTAGAACATAGTATAAATTGTTCATAGCAATAATCTAGAAATTGTTTTAAAATCAAATTTGGAAATGTTCACAAGAAATCTCTAATAACTTCTGAGGATTGACATGTTCTACTTATCTATAAATCAATAAATATCAAATATATAAAAAAAAATCCTCATTAAAAATCCGATTCAGAATTTGTTATTTCGATAACCTTCTGTCTTTTTGTGACGGCAAATCGATGTTACGCTGATCAATCAGCTCTTCTTCAAAAAAAATAATATCTAAAATTTAAACAAAATAATTTGCCAAATATTGTAATTGTGTTTGTGTCAATAAAATATTTGATTTGTATTTGTATATATTTTGATCTATATTTAATGTGATAACATTTACAGATTAAGTCACATATCCACTTTCTAGCTAATTCATAAAATGGAAACAACAAAATCTTTTTGGTCTTGAAAATACTAGCCATTACTTATTCTAGAGAACGAACATGTACTATGAACGTGAAAATTATTTCAAAAAATATATATCTATAATGTGGTCATATTTATAAGTTTCTGAAGAAATCTCTAATGACTTTTGAGGATTGACATGTTCTACTTATCTATAAATAAATAAATATCAAATATATAAAAAAATCCTCATTAGAAATCCGAAAATTTAGAATAAAACTAAAAAGTTCATGCAAAGCTTTCTTCTTTTGTCGTACTTTTAAACTAATTAAATGGTTAATTCATACTTGAAATAGGTTTAAAAATGACATGAATAGTATTCTCATTCGAAATCCGATTCTGAGTCCGTTATTTCAATAACCTTCGATCTTTGTTGTGGTATTGGATTTTCTCTAAATGTTTAAACATATTTACAACAAAATTGTTCACATAAGTTTTTTCTTTCAATGTCTATATTGTGTTGATGTTTTGTGGTGTTTTGGTGTCCCAACAATTGTAAAGCGCTATGGCACAATCTAGGGGGAGGCTCACGGTAGGAGGCCGGAATCAGCAACGAGAAAGAAAACCAAACTAGAATATCAAGAAACTCGCTATTAATTTAATAAAGAAAACATTAAGATAAATACAATATAATTTCAAAGTACACATTTTGAAGTCAAAGTAAGTTAAAACAATGATGAAATAGTACAACAATTCAGATTTCCTATTAACTAATAACAATAAAGATTACTGTTTAAATAAACCTCTGAATTAAAATATTAGTTACTTAGAAACTTTATTTATTTTTTTCCAAAATAAAATTAAAAGAAAAATAGTTTTAAATTTAAATTATTTTCAAAAACAAGAGACTCACCTAGAATATCAAGAAACTCGCTATTGATTTCATAGCGGCTTGATACGTTTATATACTAAGTTCTGAATGTCCTAGCAAGTAACAAACACAAGAATGTATGATTTATGAGTTATCGACAACATGTATAATACACAAATAAAGTTGCAGACGTCGCTTGACCGTTGTCCGAACTTTTAAGATGCTCTTTATAACTTTACTAGACATATATATAATTTGGTAACTGCTGCAGTCTCATTGTCCAGACAAATTGAATAGTTTATAAAAATGCTTGTTTGACATATTTGAAATATTCAACGCTTGAAATATGTATAGAACATTTAAACAATAATTCTATGTAAAATAGTTTACAAAGTAGAACCCGCATACATTAACTAATAAACCATATGAAATAAAATAAACTACATTTTTCTATTACAATAATCGATCTCCCTTTGAAAAAGAGATTGTTCCACCAATCAAAATATACAAACACAAAGAAAAACACTCAATAAAAACACTTTTTTTTTTTTTTTTTTTTTCAAGAATCATAAAATACACAATGAATAATAAAACATATATATAGTACAATTTAAATATTGGTATATATAAAAATGAATATCATATATCTAATGATCTAAAGGCCTTTAACTATTTACAGATGTACCTTAAGATGCTGATTCTAATGATTATTCTGAGATTATACACGTCGTATTGTAAATATCATTAAAATGCAGTAAACTTTTATTTACGTTAACGATTTTCCCACGATACTTAATTGTCCTCAATGGACAGAAGAAGTGGGTCCTTTTTCATTAAAATTCTTATATATTTTATAAATACATTACAATTAACCTTTGGCTATGAGCTAATACAAGTTTTTCGCGTTTATACGCGCACTTGAATCTAAGTTAGGCGATTTGGGGATTATCTGATAATATAAGAAGGAAGTCTAACTTGAATGGGTCATCTTTGGCAAAATTGTGGAAATTAAAATTTTATTAAATGATAAATAAATGGTAAATGTAAATTTTCTATTTAACGCAAATAGTTTCTGACTTGTCTCTGATAGGATTTTTGCAATCTTTCAAAATAATCGATATATAAACTAATAAAAGGGGGTAAATCATTATGTGGAATTTCTATTTCTGGATTGTTAAGAAGAGTATTTAAACAGGATGACTGTAGAGTTGAATAAGAAAAGGGGTCAAACACGTAGGAAACTAAATAATTAATCGCATCTAAATAATCTATGTCATCATGATTGTTTATTAATTTGTTCCATACTTGATGTGGCGAAAGTTTAAATAGATCCATATCTGGTAACTCTGAAGAATTTGTTGATGGTAATGTTGTTTGTCCTGTTGTTGCTCCTGGTCCTGCTCCTGTTCCTGACGTTGTTGTTGTTGTAACTGATTGTGTGGTTGTTGAGACACTCGACGCAGCAGTAGCGATAGCTGTTGTGGCAGTTGCGGTTGTAGTTAAACTTGGATATAACGCAGCAAAATGTTGTGGCGTCTGTAACCGGGAATTTCCTGCAACATATACTGCTACTTTTGCATAGGTACTTTTTCTGTACAAAAAGTCTGTGGTATTGGAAAATTACTTTTAAAATATAGTACTTTTTTAGTACACTAATATATCCTGGACATACCTTAATTGTACACTAATTGTGAATCATACTATATCAAAGTTTCTTGATGATCACTTTCTAAAGTTTTTCCTCCCTCAGCTCACTGCTGATGACCCCCATTTTCGGCCCGTGTGACCTAAACAGGAAGTTGTATAAATGACTGTTTTTCCAGGAATGGACTAAATAGCGATAAGGTGTATTGACGACAGGAGTGTGATTTGTTTGGTTCGAAAACAGTTTTTGGTTATAATCCTGGTACTTTTGATAACTATTTGGATCATGATTACATAAGGACCGTAACAGGTCTGTACTAATAAGGTCTTTTTACTCTAGGCCTAAGCCTATTAACATATCGGTTCTTATATATGAAATTTGCTAGTTTCTACATGTTCTCAGTACAGCTTTGCATATAATAAAATGTCACATTTCTCTTTTAAAGGACCCCTACTAATACATGTAAATGTTGTAAGTATGGTAACATTTCCTGTTCTCGTAAATACCCACAATGTTTTTGCAATATGTAAAAGACATGAAGAATATATGTTGTTAAAATCGATGGTACGCTGATCAATCACTCTTCTCCAACAAAATTTTTTTATCTAAAACGTAGAACATATTATAAATTGTTCATTGCAATAATCTACAAATTGCCTTAAAATCAAAGTAGGAAATGTTACCTAGAAATCTGTAATGACTTCTGAGGATTGTTCTACTCGTCCGATAAAGTGTTTCCATGGAAATTGAAAAAAGTGATTGTTGCATTGTCATTGCTAAATAAGTGTATCAATAAAGAAAGAAAAATAATGACAAAATATAATAAGATCAGGTTTATCCAATAAGAACACAAAAACAAATAGCAACTAAATATTCAAGTTTCGAATATTAATTACATAATTGTATTTGATTTACAACAAAAGTAGGGTAAAATTAGGATTGTTACAACAATTTTCGCCCTTCGTTTAACGTTAGACAGAAAATGTATCCGCAAAACAACGTTTCCAATACGTACCAGTTGTTTGTTTACTCGACTGTGACCTATTAATATACACTCAATTGAATTGCATAATGATCATTCTAAAGATTTCGCTGAAGTGAAAATGTCACGTCAAGAATATCCAAATCACGGTGTCCGTTTTTCACCTTGGGACAGAATCCACTTTCAATTTTAATGCGGTTGATGAGTTTGTCTACAATCAGGACTACATCTTTGTCCATCCTTGCAAACACCCAAATTGGGGCATCTGTTGAGAGGACATATGTCCCCTTCTTGAGGCGACCACACAGAGCCACAGATCCTTTTTGTTGGACATTTTATCTCCACCTCTGTCATGTAACATACGCTTATAAACAATGTGCAGCAAACGAGTATTATGAAACAAGTCGCCATTTTTGCAGGTAATGATAACCCTAAAATAACATGTAAACATTTGCAAAAGAAAAAAGTATATGTACATAAAAAAAAATTCATGATCATGACTTGTACTACTCTGCACTGACTGGGATTTCTAAAAACATGAATAATAAATTTATTACAACTTTTAACATGCTTCTGAATGTGATATTTTAAAAAGAGTATGGAATGAGGAAAAATGTGAAAGTTTGTGTCCACTTCCAAGTTTTTCGTAACATTTTATATGTTTAGCTTGTACAGACACTACAACTGGTACAATGTATATGAAAAAAAAAATTGTATTTGTTCGAAGCTTTATGGTGACTAGTATGAGTGTTAATTAACCATCAATAACAGTAGTCATATCCAGAATTATTGCATGCAAACACATGCTACAAATGTATGGAGCAAATCTACATTATCTGCAAGATGTATATATTTTAAACTGAAGGCCCCACCCCCACTACAAGTGAAAACAAATTGGTAACTTTTTACTAGGTGTTCCTAAATTGGAAGGAAATACGAAGAAGTAAAAGCACGGTTACTTAGTACTTTGTTAAGGTACACTAACTTTATAATAGTTACGATTTCTTCATTATACAAAAGGGAAAACTGATGATTCATTTAATGTAAAAAAATATTGCATAAGCAAACAATTCAAAAAGATTTTTCTCAAAATTCTCACGATATGAACTGATGAAATGAGGTCAGGTATTTTCGCGTGGGATATTGTCATTAAATTGACATAACTTGGATTACATAAACACATCTATTTATACTATGCTTACCAAACATTTCTTTTCATTTAGACTTATTTCCAAATCAATTTGTCTCTTTGACACATTCCCCGTTTCCATTCTTTATTCTATTAATCCCTCATTTACTGGATAACACAATGTCAATTTGCGCAGAAAAAGAAAATCATACACAAAACATATGAAAAGATTAAAAATTATCAAAATCGCACTATGTTGATATAAAACGAACAGAAAAACCACGTGGGATAACAGAACATTTAACAAAAACTACCTTAGCCATTGAAAGTCATTTATTGTTTTATAAATTTCATCATAGGATATAGTCATATATCACGAGTTGTCTCTCTCTAAACACAAACGATTGACTAACACAACAAATAACATAGTGTGACAAACAAACTCATTCCATATAATGAACAGATAAAAAAAACTGTCATTTTATGCAACAACCAAACTCGTTTGTGTTCAACGAAATATAGAGGGGGGGGGGGGGGGCTAAATAATCCTGTCAATTGAGTTGTGGCTAATCTTACATGGTAGACAACTCTATAGTTAAAATACCATTCGGAACCTAGATTTTAATAGATTCATCAAAGCCCCTAGAGAGGTCAAGATTTCCCGCGGATTTTAACCATATGACAATGTCTGAAAAAATGGCTGTCTCATATTTTCTGTGCTTATTAATCATATATTTCCAAAGTGCTTGTGCAGTTCGATACGATATAACGGAAGTATGTGAAAAGGAATTTGACTTAAACTTTAAGTTCATAGGGTATGTATGTTCTTTCCGAGGAGAGGGGACATACATTTTCAAGGATCAGGGGCACTCTGAGTCTGGTGATGCAACCATAAGCTTTGATATGATCAATATACAAACTTTTGTTTTAATTCAAACACCAATCAGAAAACTGGAAATTCGACGAGGGGTTATGGAACTGTGTTCAAACATTTTTACTACCAACAGAGGAATTCTTATAACTGTTAACGGACAGGAATGTGTAAGTATGTCTCCTCACATAAACAAATTGTGCGTACACCCGAACGAAAGCGTGTTCCCTCCAAAAAAGAATGTTCAAATAATTTCTTTTCTTTTTCTATATTTATGAACGGGTATTTGTTAGCTAAGGGATGTTTTAAAGCTTTACTATCCATGCAGGTCCCAAGTCAAGAGTCTCTAACGTTAGTGAACTGATCGTTGGTTTTCTGTCATTTGAATTTTAACTGGTCTTTTGGAGTCGTAAAGCTTTTATACTTTGCAGTGTGAGTCAAATTATTATGCTCTGTGTTGAAGTCCCATACTGTATAATTGCTTACATCAACAACATTATGTCTGGAAAGTTGTTTCATTAGCAATCATACCACGGCTTCTTGTGTTTAAAATCAATAAATTGGTTTGCAATAGAAAAATTTTGACCTAAAATTTCTGTTTAAAAACTGTTCTTGTATGTTTTCTGTTCAATCTGAACTTGTTTGTGTTGTTTTCTGTTCACACTGAAAAAAACATTTACTGACTACATTGCATCACATTGATTTCAATTAAAAAACAAGAAAATATTTACTCTTTAATCTAAATTTTTCTCTCAAAATGATACATCAATTGGTATTATATATGTATTTGATAGTTTTCTTAAATTTTGAATGTTTATAATTGGCACTATTTTTCCATTGTCCTTCCTAGAGCTCGAACAGTCAAATGGTTTCCATATCTGAAAAAAAGTTATAGCAATTAATTACTGAATAAAAAATCTTCACAAATAAATTTTAATACCAAAAACAATTTGTATAAGAAAGAAAAATTGTTAAATGTATTTGTAGAATTTAATAGAGGATAATCCTCAATCTTTAGCCTGTTGCACAAATTGTCTTAAATGTGTAGGTGTGTATTATCTCTAGTGCATGCCTTAGTATTTTTTTTTAATATATTTTATACATCTTCATCAGTTCAAATATTTAACTAGAAAACATTTTATTTATCCTTACAGGCAACTGATCATGATGTATCCTCCATAACATCTACGGCAGACAAATTAACCATGATTCAAACTGCCACTCAAACCATGGAAACCATGACAGAAACAATGACCTTTACAGTAAGTACAATTTAAATCTTAGAACTATATTATGTGTATAGACACACACACACACAAAGGAATGTTAATATTCACAATCATGGATATATAGTTACCAGTAATAAGATACATGTAGCAACCCTCAAATAAACTGAAAGTGTGATAGAAATGTTGTTTAAAATTCAGCTTTTTTATGCTGATCATTTTACGTAGCAAATAATTTTTTCTTCAACAAAACAGTGTAAATACTTTTTTCTTACAGGTATCGGAAGCACAGGTGTCTTCTTCAAAGGCAGCAGACAAGACTGCTACGTATACTTATGTAAGTAATTAAGCAAATATGCGTACCTTAAATACCTTCTTCTGTTTGCTCATTTACATCTGTTACTTGATCTACATGTACTTCTGTTACTAGCTCTGAATATGACGGTGGTGGATTCAATATAGGAGAATTTGATCGTGATGAGGTACTTTGACTATCCAGAATATCTTCCTCATCAAAATGAATCTGTGATAGCTGAATTGTTCTGTTCACCTTCTCCCTACAATTATAAAATATATTTCTTTTTTTAAATTGTAAAATTCTTTACAATGCATTTCTGTTTCCATTTTCAGACTGATAATCAATCCTTAGGCTTGGATGATGAAAGATTGGCATGGTTGTATTCAACTGTAAGCTTGATTATTGGTAAATATTTTTAAAATTACATAGTGTGATCATAGAAATGTGTGAAAATGCCAAGCAAACATTTATTTGGTATACCAATTTGTTTTTAAAAAACACTAGTTCCACACCATATCCTGATATTAAAATACAAGTATTACATACATAAATGATCATATTAAATGATAGCAATCCACCTTTTAAGGTTTCTAACAAACTTCATGATTAACAGGAAATAACTCATTTTTCCCCTTGTTTTTTTTTCCAGTCATTGCTATCGCCCTGATTTTCTGCTGTTACAGATGCTTTAAAGCCAGAGCCCGCAATTCATCAAAGAAAACCAACCTGTTCGAACTTTCATCTGACATACATTTTGAAGTACCTGAAGCCATTAAGATAGATTAATTTTTAGAAATTAATTTTTTGAATATGCATTCTAACATTTTCTAAGTCATGTGGAAGTCATTATTCTGAATTTCAAATATATTGATTCTTACAGGTTACTTTCAGTATATGATTTTGCTGACTCTGCTTATATAACATCAACTGTTTCCAGAAAATGAATTTGTCATTCAATTAAACCAACTTGTAAGGCGTATACCAGCTATAGGTCGTGGCATTAACGGGAACAGACAAAATAATCAACCACAACCTCAGCACAATAACCAAGACGGACAAAATAATCAACAAAATGTTATTCAAAATGTTAATCAAAATGTTAATCAACCTATCCCACCTCAGAGGTTAAGAAGATCTGATCGTATAAAACGACCAGTGCAAAGGTTGTCTTTGTAGAAGTTGTTTAAAATTTAAACAAAATTGAATGTTACCTTTCTTGTATGGTGAGTAGTACCATCTCCAATATCTTCCTGCCTACGCCATCCTTTTTCTCCCTCATTGCTTGGATTAATTCAAATAACCACACTAAAATATCACTTCTAGTATAATACAGAAACATTAACCCCTGTTTCGGAGTTGAATGCACCAAAGTATGATATAATGAAGCCAAGTCTATATCATAATCTTCCAATCTATCTAAGCAAGATAGCATGGTTAAAACTTCAGTTTTACTCGTGTCGTCTAAAATGCATATTATACACGGTTGGTGGCAGACCACCATGTCTAAAATTTCTTCTTTATGATATTTTAACCTGTACACTATAGATTCCATTTTCTTAATTTAAAAATGTTTGCAAGTATGAAATAAGCATGGTTTTCTCAATATATATAGTCTTTGGAGATAATTGCTAGTGAAGAAGTGTAACCAAAAAAAATACCAAAATTCTCCCCCATTGTCCTATTTTAAATTATATGGGTAGTGCAACGTTTAAGTCCTTTATTTCAAAAATTATATGAACAGTTCAACTATTAGTATATGGTTTAAATCTGCTTCGTGAAAAGGTTACCAAATAATAACATAAAATTAAGAAACTGGTCAATTTCAGCAGTTCATTATAAGTTCAGTTTTGTATGAGTTTGTGAAATATTTTAGAATGCATATTCAAAGAAAGAAATCATTGTAGTTTATATTTACAATATTGTTCCACAAGCATCCTTTTTTATTCATTATATATCTGGCATCCCACATTATTAATATTTCCACTTGTTTAGTGATTTTTTTTAAATGTTTACTATAGATTTACATTCTCAATGCAGATAAGTTTTTATTTCACACGTTTTATGTACAGTTGTTTTAACTGTATACCTCATTTGCCTAACCATACTTAAACCAGTGATTATTAATTTTCCATCTTTTTTATCTTTTATCAATATGGAGATACTTTAATGGCAGCTTTATGCTTGAACTATGGTTGATAAACCATCCTCTATGAATGTTATATTAGTAATGGTGCTTATGGAAATTTTTTAGTTGTTTAGTTGTTAAAACTTTTGAACAATCATCACCTATGTTGGGTATGAGTTCAAACCACTGTGCGTTCCAGTTTTATTGATAAAAAGTTATATGCCCACCAATTGAAATGGTTGTAGCACATTACATTAAGACTTGCAATGAAAATTGTATTAAGAAGGTCCACTCCTTAAGAAAAGTTTGTAATATAAACGATTTGTTCACCTTTCGTTGTGTCACTTATAATAATTCGGATTGGATTCCCTTTTAATGAGGATGTATAATGGAAGGGGAAATGTTTAACCTTTAGATAAATATGTTCTGTGTATATTTCTTCTTTATTTTCATTTCAGGATGTTGATACTACTCTCTGGATTATCTCGACAATAACTGTTATAGCAGGTACAACTTACTCTCCACTAGTTTTTAAAAATGTGTGGATTCTAGAAACCATTTTTTAAGAGGAGGAAATCTAATGGAAGAATGATTACTATCCACATTGTTAATAATTACAGGTATAGTATTATAATTCAATATATGATCTCTCATATCTAAATTGATTTTTGAGTGAATATATCATGACTTAACTTTCTTTTAATGTGAAAAACCATCCTAAACATTGAACAAATTAAAAATAGAAGGGGAAAAGGGGGTGTCTTTGAATCCCAGGCGGTTAAACCTATGACTTTCAAGTCCAATTTGCAAACATCACGTCACCATGTTTTCCTATTGTCAACTTTCGCTTCTTGTGTGAAAAGGGGGGTTTGAATCTCAGGAGGTTGAACATACGACTTCAAGTCCAATCAGAAAAATTAACATTACTCGGTTTTTCCTATTGCCAAATCTCGTTTCTTCATACATGGAAGTGTGTCCCAAGGTCCGTGTTCCAATGAAAATGAAGAATGGGTATGTCCGATTGGAACTTAACTTTGCGTGTGTTTTATTAGAAATAAAATACAGTTTTCTCACATTTTCATTTCAGAATGGATCAACAAAACACACAGTGTCGCCTAGTACTAATTTACGGGGGAACCACATTTCGAACAAGGTTCGGAACACAAAAAAGTCGTTCGTTGTGTTTGGTAGGCCATGTTTCTTTGTGGTCTGTTGTTGTTCAGTGTTTTTTCCCCTCCTAGTTACAAACACTGCTAATATGCTGTCAGGTACTAACAAAAATAAACAAACATTTTAAACACAAATATTTCTTTATAAAATATACACAAGGTTGTCTGACCAATTGTCTGTTGAAAAAAATATAATTTTAACAATAGAATTTTAAGTCAAAATTAAGTTCTGTCCAGTAAACCACCTTTAGAATCCTTGTATTGGGTGCCATTTTTTGGATTTTAAATCATTTAAAGTGTAAGTATTATAAAAGATTTGACACTTCTGGAATATATCTGGATCATATATGTTGTTATAGAAAATATATACACTGTTGTTGGATCAATCATAGATGTAGTGTTGTCCGAAATTTACCAACTATTAAAAAAGAATAAGAAATTTGTTTATTTACTGTAGTAATTAAGAACTAATCAAAGCTACAAGAGGAGTGTTTGTTCGAATAGGAATGAGAATTCAACACCTTAAATTGAATCATTTCATAAAATCCCTAATCATCATCTTCTTCCTCTCTCATAGTCATCATCATCTGCAATGCTTCATCCAAATCCTCATCATCTAAGTGATATATTTGATAAAGCATTTCCTAATATGCATCCACATCCTCATCATCAGACCAATAAATCTATTGCACATTTAATTATCTCTTCAAGTACATACTGTATACCTTGATAATTTTACTTGGTTTTGTAGAAAAGGTGCTAGAATTAGAGAGTGGCTGGAGAGTTCCATATACAACCTAATACAAGAAGAGGGCAATATATGGGTATTAGTATGGACTGGTACATGCGACTTTACTATAAAAAAAAAAACGGGCGATACATATCTTTAAGAACCCTTGACGATTCAGTTGTAGACGTTATATTAGCTGAAGCTAATTTAATTTCACAATGCATCAAAGCACACCCAGGGTCTAAAGTAACGATACTGGAAATACCTTTATATTCAATTGTCAATTGGAATTGGGCTGCCGGAATAAGTAAAAATCAAATTCAAAGTTTTAATCAACACGGACAAAGATTTAGATTCATCAAAGAAAACCAACTTGTTTGAACTTTCATCTGATATACATTTTGAAGTACCCGAAGTCATGTAGATAGATGATAAAGTCTAAAGGTATT
This sequence comes from Mytilus edulis, assembly GCF_963676685.1. Lineage (NCBI taxonomy): Eukaryota > Metazoa > Mollusca > Bivalvia > Mytilida > Mytilidae > Mytilus > Mytilus edulis. The sequence continues at coordinate 75,911,884 of NC_092354.1, read as the reverse complement.
CAAGAGGCATTAATTTCAATGCTTGCTGATCTAAAGGGCGAAAAGAAAGATTTGATTACACTTGGTACTAATACAATACCAAATGCCATATCAACTTCAATTCAAATGGCAACAGTAGAATTTGCAGGTGTAAAGTTTAAGGCTAAAGTGTCTACAGGAATCCAGTACATCAGATATGTCCAAAATGCTGTTTTAAAGAATATAGTACAAAGTTTGCCAAATGTAGAAAGGGTTGTTTTATGCGAAGAAAAATATTCATTCACACCTGACCATTTTAAAGCCGCTACTCATCAACAAAGAAAGGGAGAGGCAGAAATGGCCCAGATAGATTGGCTTCTTGGTGAACAATCGAAACTATCTCCCTCAATGTCAGCTTGTAGCATACTAACATCAGGTGATATTGGTGCAATTCCGATACATCTTTATTCATTATCCAAAAAGTGGCCACAAGTAAACGGAAGATACAGTCACACTGTTTCTGTGACTTTACAAAAAACACACAAAAAAATAACATATATAATCTGACAGACATGATGGAAAACTTAGAAAGTATTTTTAAAAATGTGGATGATATTGTGAAAAAAGTATCCATCGTTCTTTGTATGGGAGGCAATGATTTTATCCCAAAGTACCATAATATTTCACATAGGAAGATGCTAAGTTTATGTATGTCAAATGAACATTTTCGTCTGAACTTGTTTGAGAAATCTGAGAAAAATATCCACCAACTTAATACAACAGTGTACACAGATTTTGTCAAAACCTTATTTTCTTCTATGTCTAACATTCAAGATTATTTTGAAGAAGTAAGACACAACTCAATGTTTTGCAAACAGCGGAAAACCAAAAAACCAGATGGACAAATACTTACTTCGAAATGCAAAACTGTGGCTGCCCCCTGGATCTTGTTTAGATAGAATGGCAGAGCTGGTTAATTTGCAAATTGAATATTTGGAAACTACTGGAGAATCAATGGCAAAATTGCCAAACTTTTTAGGAAAGGACTGTTTGATTGATTGATTGATTGATTGATTGTTGGTTGCTTAACGTCCAGTGGCAAATATTTCATGCATATTCAGGACGAGAACAAGTTCACAATAAATAAAATAGGTAGGTTGATACAATAGAGGCCATCTGGGATGATGGTCGGAGAAATTTGGACTGCCACCGAAAAAGGAGGGTATATTGGATAGGGACAGAAATTTGGCCTTGCAACAGGCCACCTACGGACCCCTCAAAGAGTTGTTGCAAGGGTCCTGAGGGAAGACCTATTTATTACTAATATAAATATTTTTATATGAGCGTCGCTGATGAGTCTTTAGTAGACTTAACGCGCGTCTGGTATACTAAATTATAATCCTGGCACCTTTGCTAACTATGTAACACTTGTGTATTACTACATCAATTAGAATTATGTTGATTGAAACATCACTACTAAAAGGGTGTATAAAGGAGACAAAAATGTGTATTAAAATTAATAGAATTTAGCAGGAAAACAATTATTTAATAAATGAGTGAATCAAAAGATTCAGGAAAGTGGTAATAAAAATTTAAACGACCAAAAAAACAACAAAAAACGACTGCAACGAAATCTTAAAACGGAAAGTCCTTAATCTAACTGCAAAATCAAACAAATGGATGACAATTGTTATATTCCGAATTGGTTCAGCTAGGCATTTTCTTATGCTGAAAATGGTGGATTGGACCTGGTTTTATGGTTATCCAAATCTCTCAATAGTATGACAGTCGCAGACAATTGCGCATGGTAACGAAAACAATATTCCGAACCTTTTCACTAATTCATTACAATCTCTTATATATGGAGAAAGAATAAAAAACTAAAAATATCCAGGATTTTATTGTGAGCCCGTGCATGTATAGCGACACATGTCAACATCCTTATTTACTTATTTTTTTGGATAAATTGCTTCGAAGTTGACCGATATGCATAGAATTTGGCAGAAAAAGGATGACATTACTTAATAGTATAGAGTAACGTATTTTTTTATTTTCCCTGTCTGGTTTCGTATATTTCCTATTAATTCTAACTGATTTAGTTTTATTTCCAACAAACAGGGTGGAGTCTGAGATTCAGAATTCAAAATTTCATTGGGTGAGCAGTGATTTTCAAGAACAATTTGAATTGATTGATTTGAGGTTGCAAAATATCCGGTGGCAAATGTTTCAGGCATGTTCAGAACCATACAATACATTTTGAAATTGTTCTGCCTTTCATGAAAAATGATATAATAAAATAATCTGAGCACATACATGCATCATCTATAGGTAAAACACTTAGTGCAGTATAAAAGTTCCACCTGCAAATTGTACACAGTAGAAGAAGTCAGACTGTAAATCATGTCCAACTCAACAACAAAACCACACCCATCCCTGTACACTCAAGTGTTAATTAACAACATGAACCAAAATGATATTAAAATGTTTAAGTGTTTTCAGTCAAGTAAACGGGATGAGACGCTTGTGCATCACGAAACTAAAATCAACAGACTACAAGCAAGAATGAGGAATAACGATTATTCCATGAACGCTTTAGCTCAATATCTCAGGAAGGAAAATGTGCGCGTTTCGGGCATTAAGGAGATCATACAACCAAGCCTCCATTAGGTCATACAACCATAGTATAATGTCCCCTCGATTAAAATACAAAATCATCAACCCCTGCTTATTTCTATCTATACATAACAAATTCCATTTTTTAAATTAACAAATGTTTGCAAGCATGAAATAAGTTAAACTATATGCAAGGATGAAATAAACCTGGATTTCTCAACATATATAGTCTTTGGAGGTAATTGCTTGTGAAGAAGTGTGATCAAATTAAATACCAAAATTCTGTTTCTGTGAAAAAGGTGAATTTCAAATTAGCACTTGTAGCTTGCTGTTTGCCAAATATAATCTGTCCGTAGAAATAGATCTTCTCACTGTCGTAGTGAATCCTTATGCCTATTGTATCACCTGGGCACATTTAGAGCTTACTAATGACATAAACATTCATTTATAACCACTGTGTAAGCATCTTATATACAATTGCACCATAAGCGATATGAATTACTTAACATTATGCCTAAGAAGAAGAATCGAAAAGGTGGCATTAAACATTAATCATTTCAATAGTGTTGTCGGATCACCTCTATGCAATATATATCTAAAATTCAATTTTAAATTATAAATTTTAGATATAAATCATACATATGTGTTTTATGTGTGGATAAAGAACTTTTATCAGTGTAAATAATTCTTATGGATCTACTGTAAATTGGTGGAGGATATTCTGTATAACATTTATTATATACCGTACTCCGGTATCAGGAGGTGTGCCTTAATTGGCAGAAGATATACAGATAGATAAGAATAAGAATACTTTATTAATCCAATTATGGACCCTTGCGGGTTTTAAATTTCATACAATGATTATAGATACCGGTATTGTTAACGTCAAAGTTTTTTTTATTTACCTGTAAATGAAAAATACTTGCACGTTCGTGGTACAAGTTAACCATATGAGTGTTCGCTATATGGCTATGTGAACAGAAGTTAGATTATACAATAAATGGAAATCTTCACCGAGTTATGTATGTATGTACTGGTCGTAACTAAAATTAATAGTGCGTTCATTTCGTAAATTGATCTGTTTGTTATCATTTGACAGCGGACTTAAAATGATTTTTTTTCACACACCTATGTGCCGTCAAGAACGAAGAAAATGTATGATTTACAAAAAAAACTTGCATGGCTACGGTACAAGTTAAAGCACGTGATGTTTACCATAATGGTTTGGTGACATAATGGCCATTCCAGTTAATTTCTGACAGGTGGGGATGGATGGGGAAATTTTTGTTCATACCTATCAGAAAAAAACATCATGAAAAACCTATCAGATCTATAAATTAAGACCTATCGGATGTAGAGTTTCTGTTCATATCATGGGAAAAATTGACCTATCAGAATTTTTACTGCAAGGATTGTACCCATCAGAATTTTAAATCCAATACCAGGTAATGCATAATACGAAACTTGTCTACATTCCAAAGCACCCTTAAGATATGAAATAGGTATTTTTTGTAACCTAAGATGTAATTATATTTAACTATTTACTGTTGCAACACCCCTCAGAAATTGTTGCGTAAAAGTGTACCTGTCAGATAAAAAAAAAAAAATTTCACCCCTAAGATGTATAAATTTTACACCCCTCAGAAAGGACCATCAATCCCCCATTATCAGATATTAACTGGAATGGCCCATTAATTGATATACTATTTTAAGGTTGAGAGACTTCCGGTTTGAATGGCTGACCTCAGTTTATCAGAGCTCCCGGAATAACACAACAAATCATAGTTATGTACAAATGTGAAAGTCACTTCAACCATTTAAATTATAAACAAAACGTTAATTAACATCCAGAAACTGTCAGATAATCTTTAGAGAACAACATACAGAAGTTTTACACTTTGCAATATGAGTAATCAAAACAGTGAAAATCCGGACAATGACAAGATGGCCGGCTCCTATGTCTCCGCACTGAAACAAAACAACAACAACTTTTTCAAAGATAATGCAGATAGTTATCAAAGGTACCAGGATTATAATTTAGTACGCCAGACGCGCGTTTCGTCTACATAAGACTCATCAGTGACGCTCAAATCAAAATTATTTATAAACCCAAACAAGTACAAAGTTGAAGAGCATTGAGGATCCAAAATTCCAAAAAGTTGTGCCAAATACGGCTAAGGTAATCTGTGCCTGGGATAAGAAAATCCTTAGTTTTTTAAAAAGTTCAAAGTTTTGTATACAGGAAATTTACAAAAATGACCACATTATTGATATTCATGTCAACACCGAAGTGTTGACTACTGAACCTGACGCTGAATATTTCAACATCAAGCCTGTATTCATTCTAGAATCAGACATTTTCGGTAGCTTAAAACCCGATAAAACACCTAACACACACAGATAGTTTAGATGTATTGATCTCGCAATACCAGATACCCATCTAAACGGGCTTCAGAGAGAAAGTGGAGGCGTATGGCGCATACACCCAGACAATGAGGAAGACAGGCATACACTTGTTGTTAATTCAATTACAGTAAGGAAAAAACACATTGAGGTATACCCTAGGAACCCAAAATATATAGGAAAAGAGAGTTCAACTACTGTGAGAATAAGGATGAAAAATATACCACTATCCGCCGATGATGGCCAATTGTTAAGATACCTGCAAAATTGGCACCTCAACATACTCAATTATCACAGAGAAAGATAAAGGATCGATGGGTTTATGAAAAACTGTCTAACAGGTGACAGATATCTGAATTCAATTTCTCTGTTTATCTCGCTAACTATCCGTAACAACATTTCCATGATACATCCTTGCTTTATAACAAATTATCCGTCCATTTTAATCCTTATATTAGTAGAACTTATTCATAGTCCTATTTTACATCATGTAAACAACATTTGGATATCACATGTAATCCACACATTAGGAATATTTCAAATGCCCAATTTAATCCCACAATATAAAAATCTTTTGTCAATCCATCGCAAGTCAAATATCACAATCTAACATGTCCCTCTGTATAAAAAAGCAAGTACTGATTCTGCATGTTCTGCAAACAATAACTTCTCCGATGGTTTCGGTAAATACTGTCAACATTGTAAACGCCTACATCATGTACATGGTCCTACAATCTCATTATACTGTTAAAATAACAAACCTACAAATAAATAACAATAAAATTATTATACATGATATAAAAAAAGATATATCTGATTTTTTTATTATACATTTATAGTCTCATATAATGGCAAAAAAGGAATAGTAAAATCTAATGTATGGGAACAATTAAATGAAAATATGTGTTTAAATTTATGTATGAATGCTTATATATATTTGTGTTATGTCTCATTTTCTCCTGGGTTGGAACCTTCCCTTTTTAAAATGGCTGAATCTGCCCCAGAGACCTGAAAATGAGAGCTTCATATTGGTATTAGCCTTTTATAGTGCTTATATTTGGTTGCACGTGTTATCAAGCTTTTATGACTTTGAATATTTATATTTTCATTTCTAATAGCAAACATTTCATTTTATACATATTGTCAGGATTATTAGTTGTTTTACTTGTTAATGTTTATTGTCATTATCGGAAAGTGAGTGGCAGATCCAGAAAATTTCAAAAGTGGGTGCAGGCTCCCACGTGTGTTTAAATTTGTTGATTGATGCACGTGGCTATTCTAGTAAATGAATTTATCTACAAAGCGAGAGCACTTTCCATTTTCATCAGCCAAGAGTCGAACAGCCCTTAATGAAAGGCTAACGCTTGATACACCATTGAAGTTCAAATGAGATACCGGTACTATTTGTAGTAGTAGTCGGGTCTCAAAAGTTCAAGTCCAATAAATTCTAATTGTTCATTGTTATAAATGAAAACAACCTTAGTAAAACAGTCAAAATAAACAGAAAATATATTCGAATGACATATGAATCAAGCACAATATCCGCACAATACAAAAACACAACAAATTTACCTTTTTGGGCCAATTACACACTGATCCAGTTCGTACTTCGTTCGTTCATTGACAAGGGAGATAACAGAAAAACAATGTATGAAACCTAAAAACCTAGGGCGCATCTCCGCGTCCGTTACATGGCTCCTCAAATTAGGATATCTAATTTCACTATTAAAGTCAACGAATAAATCCTTTTATTCGTATGGCTCCTCATCAGGGAATTATTCGGTCTCCTGGAGTAAGACCAACTTATGGATTGGTCGTTCTAGTTCGGTGAGCTTTGACTTACGGACTCCTCTACTATCCAAATTCCTTGATCCTACTGCTAGTCTTACTTTTCGGACTAAATTATCATCATCAACGAATGTTTTGCAAATTCGACCTAGTCTCCACATGTTTCGCACTAAATTGTCATCCTTAATCATAACAATGTCACCAACAGATAAATTTCGCTTCGGAGCGATCCATTTTTGCCTAGACTGAATATTTGAAAGAAACTCTTTCCTCCAACGACTCCAAAATTCGTTTGCAAGAAACTGAACCCGTCTCCAGCGCTTTCTGGAATATACGTCGTTTTTCATGAAGTTTTCAGGTGGTGGTAGAAAAACTTTACTTTTCGTAGTCAATAAATGATTTGGTGTCAACGGTTCAACGGAAAGCGGATCGTTCAGGTTTTCCAACGTAAGTGGTCGACTATTCACTATAGCTGTTGCTTCAGACATTAAAGTTCTCAACGACTCATCATCAAGCTGAGTTCCTAGGTGGAAAAAGTAGATTATTTAATGAAAAGAATAGATTTATAATGAAATTTATGGTTTGAATGAGCATGAAACATATAAACTAAAGGTGAATTTATAAAAACAAACTACATGTACACTACTATTTACAATATAATAAAATGAGAGCAGAGAAATGCGAGTATAATCAAAATCTTTTCTTTAATTAAAATAAAGTGTAACTAATCCAAATAAATCAAATGAAAGAAAATTGAAAAGTTTTGGTGATATAATTTTTCATAATATATGGAGAAAATTTGTAGAATACATCCTCATCAGTGATTATTAAAATTTAGATAACAGTGTATAAAATTGGGGGAAAAGTTTATAAAATTTAGAAAAAAGATTATAAAATTAAGAAAAAAATTAAAAAATATAAAATTTAGATTTTTTTTTTTTATAAATTTCATAAAATTTAAAAAGGTTTAGAAAATTAATCATAGGTTAGTCTCTGTGACCGAATAGATATCCTGTTTGATCTTCTCAATATTCTTGGTGGTTGTTGTACTGGGGCTTCTCGTCTGTTATTTTCACGTGGTGGGAAACAATAATTTATAATATCTTGAAGCCTTTCATAAATTGTGATGAGGATATATTCTACAAATTAAAAAGTAGTAAATACGGAGATAGATAAAGTAACTGAAACAGTTTTTTTTTGGTGTATTAACAAAATCTGCCGATAGTGAATCTGCATCGACATTGAAGGTGAATTGGTGTTGGCGGAAATTGGTTTTTGCAGTTCTCTTCTTTTTGCAGATGCAAAATAACATCAGTGACAAGAGCATAACACATGCTAGAGATGCTGTAAAGATAAAATTTAATATGTCACTTACTTTAAAAATGATAAAATATATATATATATATAAATAGATGAGACCATTGGTTTTTCTGTTTGAATTGTGCTACACTGGTTATTTTGGGGCCCTTTATAGCTTACTGTTCGGTGTGAGCTTTTGCTCCGTGTTGAAGGTCATACTTTGATCTATAACTGTTTAACTTTTATACATTGTTACTTGGATGGAGAGTTGTCGCATTGGCACTCATACCGCATCTTCTTATTCATAAATAAGTGTTTTTATTAGAACATGGATATATTTTTATTTTATTTATTTATTTTATTTTTATATTGTTTGTCATTCAAATAAATAAATTAAATTTAGATACTTACCAAAAATCATTATAAGAAGGATCTTAATATTATCAAGCCCTTGTCTTCCTCCTGTGCATGTGGTGTTGACTTCTGAAATAAAGAAATAAAATCATGTATTTCATGAAAATGTTGATATTAAAAAATCTTATCCTTCACATTTTACTTTGTTTTTAAGCACTATACTATACAGAATACAAATTGGCTCATGCATGTACATGTATTTCCCAATAAAAAATAGAAAACAAACGGACGTTTTAATTAAAAAAAATATCAGATAAATGCTTACCAGTTGTTTATCAGTGGTACCGGTTGACAATGTGGATCCAGGTGTCACTCTTGTTGTTGTTGTTGTTGTAGAAGCTATGACTCCATTCTGTAAAAAGAGATATACATAATATAAGAAATGTTTTATACATTAAAATTTATAAATAATATATAAGATCTGCTCATAGTTTAGGTTGATTTTCTAGTCACTTTACATATAGAGACAATACTACGTGATTACTTTAAAAGCTCTTATTATTCTGTTATTCTTTTCTAATTTCCTATATACTTACATCACAATGTATCCCATTAACAATTGTTATGGTTCCTGGTGCTGCTAGTACATTGGTGCATTTTGAATTTCCTCGCTTAATCTCGATCGAATGCAGGTCTCTGTTATTTACAAGATCCAATTGTCCGGCAACAAAAAATCTTTCAAATAGTACTTTCGTCACATCTATTTGACTTCTGGTGTTGTAGAGGCCTGCTCAAGTCCATCTGCAATGGAGAGTATCCCCTCCACTGAGCATACATCTCTCAATTCATGTGAGCATGAAACAGCAGACATTGCTCATCTGGTGCTTTCCGCAGTGGATCTTGGGTTCTGATTTGAGGACCAGCTACATTATATTTGGAGCTCGTTTTCAGCATTAGCACTCGATCCCGGTTCGCCACGGAAACACAGCATCGCCCTTGTAGGCACTCCGAGGTGGGTGGATGGCAAGAATGGTGAATCTTTTTCCTTTCATATGGCACAACAAAACAAACCCTCTAAATCAGCTTTAATACATCAGAAAAGAAAATGTGATGATTCAGAGCCCTGTCGGGAAGATGACAGTTGGCCCAGATTTATTGCGATATCACGATAAAAACGACATTTTCACGAGTAACACATATAACAAGAATCCCCAAGGGTGACTGGGGTATAGAAATAAGGTCACTTGGTCTTCTCCCGACCGGCAGTAAAACGCTAGCCGAAGTGGGGCGTCCGTTTGGCTGTGCGGGATGTATCAAGTTCGCAGTCACGTCCGGTCAGAAGGGGGACGTTAAATCCGATGCCTCGTGTATAGAGAGTGCCACGCTCTTTGCACGTTAAGAACCCTTGCAACAACTCTCTGAGAGGTCCGTAGGTGGCCTGTTGCAAGGCAAAATTTCTGTCCCTATCCAATATATGCCCTCTTTTTCCGGTGGCAGTCCAAATTTCTCCGACCATCATCCCAAGTGGCCTCTATTGTATCAACCTACCTATTGTATTTATTGTGAACTTGTTGTCGTCCTGAATATGCATGAAATATTTGCCACTGGACGTTAAGAAACCAACAATCAATCAATCATATAACAAGAAAATGTGGTGCAATTGCTAATGAGACAACTCTTCACAAGAGACACAGAAATTTGACAACGATAGGTTACTGTTACTGTACTTTAACAATATGTATTTCAAAATTTGTGAACATTTGGTATTTTGTGATGTCCATATGCATAACTGTTCAAAGAATTTTTCCAAAAACACGTTTGTCATCAAAGTTACAGAGACCTGACTCTCGATCATTATTCATAAACAAGATGTGTTTATCACTCCGAATCAAATTGTCATTTTATTGTCAAATAAACATTGTTTGTATTGTACATGACGTAACTGTTTGTCAATGGCACATTTTGCAATTCCCTTTGCTGTGCGTTATTTTTTTAATTGTTTCATCTTCTGCCACTACATCAAATTTTAAACTGTACATTTTTGGACGCAGGGCTACAACCTCTTTTAATGGGAGACCTGAAAAATATAAACAATCACATTTATACGGAACCAGAGTAAGATACTAGTATATCTATACTATTAAACGAGAAGACCTCATTTTGGGTGTCGCTTCTCCTCCTTCCACAATAAATCAATCATTATGCCTCTGTGTCCTATAGGTAACATGCGTAGTCGCATTTGTCATCCATTCTTATGATTATTCAGATTGAGCTATTTTGGGAGAAAAACCACAAAAAAGGAGTCCGGAAATGATTCCGTCAGCAGACTTTTTTTCATAGATAAGACTTCCTGTTTGAAACATGCACAAATACAACCAATCGTATGATAGATAACAAAAAAGAAAAATAGATAAGCCAATCAGATCGTTCTCCATATCATGGTGTTTAGATCGCAAGAACCACATCTATTATACCTCCTTAGAGAGGACAATTATTTTTCGCGTTTATCTACATGTAAACTACGATTATACTTTTTTTAATATATAGAGAATCTCTGTATTCTGTCTACTGTTTTTTTTAATGTTTACTATTCAAGGGGTCATACCAGTTGCGTTTATATTAAGATAAGTAAAACATGTGACACAAGTACAACCAATCTAGAGCGTTCTCCATATAATGGTGTTTAGATCGCAAAATCACAACAATTATATCCCTTAGAGAGGACAAATATTTTTCGCGTTTATCTACATGTAAACTACGATTATACTTCTTTAGTATATAGAGACTATCTGTATTCTGTCAGGGAATTTCTATATATAATTTCTTGTTAAAAGGGAAAATAGTGATTTGGCTAAAATGAAAGTAAGGTAGAGATAAGAGGGAGACAGGATCTTTTTCGGGGCGTCGGGATCGGGTGTTTTTATGCTCGGGATTTGGGGATTGATCCTTACGGGATCCGGGAATATATTTTTCGATTTCAGGATTTGAATTTCTTTAAATTCTGCATCTCGGGATTTCATGGTTTTAAGCCCGGGATTTCGGGATCAGGACCCCTCCGATCGGGATTTGGGGATTGATCCTTACGGGATCCGGGAATATATTTTTCGATTTCGGGATATGAATTTCTTTAAATTCTGCATCTCGGGATTTCATGGTTTTAAGCCCGGGATTTCGGGATCAGGACCCCTCCGATAGACAACCCCTCAAATTAACCTTAGTCGGTATAAGTCATTTATACATGATTCAAATCTTACCATTGGCATATTTTTAAAAAAAGATGCTCCGCAGGGCGTAGCTTTATACGACCGCAGAGGTTGAACCCTGAACAGTTAGGGCAAGTATGGACACAACATTCAAGCTGGATTCAGCTCTAAATTTGGATTGTAATTAAATAGTTGACACAGCATAGGTTTCTGACACAGAATGAATGTGTTCTAATGAACTTAAAATTTTTGTTTTCTCTTAGAGCAATTCACTATGCTGTTGAATATTAATCCTCTCAAAAAAATGTTAAAAGAAATTTTCTTTTTATTTATGAAATTTCAAATGAGAAAATTGAACCCAATTTTTTTAATCACATCCCCCTTTCCCTTATTCCAAAACTAATCTCAATTAAATTTCTAATGGAGTTTGCAACAATAACTACTCATTTAAATACATCATAAAATATTAAGATGTAAAAAAACTGCTTGTTATCACTGAATGGTAAAGATTATTTTAATTTATCAGTTGGTAGTAAAAAGTGAATATACATTGTATATAACAAAGATTTGAGTTGATTCTGGACAAAGAAAGATAACTCCAATTAAAAAAAAATATATTGCTATTTCACAATATTGTGCAATTAGATATTTCTTGCTTACTATTCTGGACAAAGAAAGATAACTCTAATTACAAAAAAATATTGCTATTTCACAATATTGTGCAATTAGATATTTCTTGCCATTGTGCAATACTGTGCAATTGAAAAGACTTACTATTGCACAATACTTAATATAATATTTTAGATCCTGATTTGGACCAACTTGAAAACTGGGCCCATAATAAAAAATCTTAGATCCTGATTTGGACCAACTTGAAAACTGGGCCCATAATCAAAAATCTAAGTACATGTTTGGATTCAGCATATCAAAGAACCCCAAGATTTCAATTTTTGTTAAAATCAAACTAAGTTTAATTTTGGACCCTTTGGACTTTAATGTAGACCAATTTGAAAACAGGACCAAAAATGAAGAATCTACATACACAGTTAGATTTGGCATATCAAAGAACCCCATTTATTCAATTTTTGATGAAATCAATCAAAGTTTAATTTTGGACCCCGATTTGGACCAACTTGAAAACTGGGCCAATAATCAAGAATCTAAGTACATTTTTAGATTCAGCATATCAAAGAACCCAACCAATTCATTTTTTGTCAAAATCAAACTAAGTTTAATTTTGGACCCTTTGGACCTTAATGTAGACCAATTTGAAAACGGGACCAAAAGTTAAGAATCTACATACACAGTTAGATTCGGCATATCAAAGAACCCCAATTATTCAATTTTGATGAAATCAAACAAAGTTTAATTTTGGACCTTTCGTCCCCTTATTCCTAAACTGTTGGGACCTAAACTCCCAAAATCAATTCCAACCTTCCTTTTATTTCTATTTACTTATACTAACGTTATGGTGTGAACACCAAGAAAAATGCTTATTTGGGTCCCTTTTTGGCCCCCAATTCCTAAACTGTTGGGACCTAAACTCCCAAAATCAATATCAACCTTCCTCTTGTGGTCATAAACATTGTGTTTAAATTTCATTGATTTCTATTAACTTAAACTAAAGTTATTGTGCGAAAACAAAGAATAATGCTTATTTGGGCCCTTTTTTGGCCCCGAATTCCTAAACTGTTGAAACCAAAACTCCCAAAATCAATCCCAACCTTTCGTTTGTGGTCATACACCTTGTGTCAAAATTTCATAGATTTCTATTTACTTAAACTAAAGTTATAGTGCGAAAACCAAGAAAATGCTTATTTGGGCCCTTTTTGGCCCCTTATTCCTAAAATGTTGGGACCAAAACTCCCAAAATCAATACCAACCTTCCTTTTGTGGTCATAAACCTTGTGTTAAAATTTCATAGATTACTATTCACTTTTACTAAAGTTAGAGTGCGAAAACTAAAAGTATTCGGACGACGACGACGACGACGACAACGACGACGACGACGACGCAGACGACGACGCCAACGTGATAGCAATATACGACGAAAATTTTTTCAAAATTTGCGGTCGTATAAAAAGGCTCTAAAAAAGCACTGATGGATTGTCATAGAAGCATAATTTGTATACTAATAATGGTCTATATATATAAGCAGTTACATTTATTTCATGTTTGAAACGGTGCAAATTTTTAATTTGATTTGACTTTTACCAAAAGAAGCATTGTATAGCAAAGGAGAAGAATAATTGTGGTCGTAGGCCAGAAACACGAATATAATTGAATTTAACAGAAAGGAAACAAATATCGGACTTTGGAAAAAGGGAGATACCTTTTATGTAATTCTTTCTTTATAATTGTTTATATTATTTTCTATTCTTGACCTGTTAGGAACATTTTCCATCTAAGGATAACTCAAAAAATTTATGAATAGTTGTTATATCCTATACAATCTCATCTCCAGCTACCAATCAAATCAGAACTTTTTACATCGATATATATGTGTGATGTGTTAATAATATATGTTATAAAGTTATATATAGAAATAATTTAAATGAATAGAGTGTGCCCAAAAGTTATAGTTATAGATATTTGATCTCCGTGAACACAATAAAAATAAAACAAATCCTCTTTTGATTCAGCAACACTATGCTGAAATTAAAGCCTATTATCTAGATTTTTCAACTGTCTATACCGATGGATCAAAAGATGGTGATAGAGTTGCATCTGCTGCTGTCTTCAGGGACAGAGCTGCAACCCTCCGTTTGCCATCTGATGCATCCATCTTTACTGCTGAAGCAGAAGCAATAATTTGGCTTTGAAATTTATTGCTTCTTCAGATAAATCCAAATTTATTATATGTTCGGATTCACTTTCATGCTCACAAGCTATACGAAATACTAAAATTAAAAACCCGACAATCTTGAAAATTTTATATGTAATGAGGAATTTAAAAATTCTTCTAAAAGAAATAATATTTCTATGGGTTCCGAGTCAGGTTGTAATCCTTGGAAACACAGCTGTAGACCTTGAGGCAAAGAATGCCCTGGGTGACCCTCTATCTAACTGTGATATACCATATACTGATTTTAAATCTAATATTAGAGAATATGTTTTTAATATATTGAAAAATAAATGGAGTAAAAAAGATGATAATAAATTGCATGAAATTAAACCTAATTTAGGCAAACCTTTTGATAATATTATGTGCAGAAAAGATCAGTGTGTTATTACTAGATGTCGTATTGGTCATACTAGAATAACACACGAGTATCTTTTAAAAAATGAAGATGAACCACAATGTGTTCCTTGCAACTGGAAGTATACTATTAAACATGTTTCAATTCATTGTATTGACTTTGCTGATATTCGTAAGAAGCATTTCAATGTCAATAATATGTATGATTTATTTAATAATGTTCCATTTACAAATATTGTTGCTTTTTTAAAAGAAATTGGAATTTATTATAAAATATAAAAATGTTATTATATTTAAACCGATTTTAATTTTTATCACGTTATTTTACTGTTGATTTTTATTTGTATATAATCAATTTGCCAATTTGTCAAAATTTTTAGTGTATTGAAGGACTTTTTGTCTTATTTTAAAAATATGCTTTAAATTGTAAAAATATTCGAATTAGCTCTCGCCGCGATATACCCTTTTTGTGCTAATGCGGCGTAAAGCAACCAACAATCAATCAATCAATCAATAAAGTGTGTTCAATGAAGCATTAAATCTCTGAAATTTAAACGGTGCTTGATTTTGCACGATTTTCTCATTGAATTTAAACGGAGCTGAAATTTAAACAGACCTTGATCTCACACCACATCTTCCTATATCTACTTGATTTGCACGAGTTTCTAATTCAGTGTCGATGTGGTTGTATAAAAACCGATCTATTAAATATGAATCTTCATTCGCATAGTTACCATAGCCACGATGTATACTTGCTTAATTTGTTACAAGGAATATAAATACGAGAAGAATCTCATTCGCCATATCAAAGAACACCATGCTGGCCTAGAGTCGCATGACTGCACAGAAGATAAATGCAGTTCCACATTTATAAGAAGAGGTTACTTGTTTCATCATTTAACTACCATTCCTGGCATGGAAGTACAGTTAGCCCGAAGTAAGTCATTATCTGCAGAAAGAAGACCAAGTTGCATCAATGACCATCAACAATATTCTGATGATGTTAGCGAGGATGATACTATTCTTGACCTTATAAAGGATGCCCTAGAAATGGAAAGGCAAAAGGAAATACCATCGATGAGTGTTGAAGAATTAGATACTTTGGATAGTATTAGTGATGAAGAAATAAATGCCTGTACAGATACAGATGATCAAAAAGAAAATTGTGAAACTACATGCAAAGATGATGATTCGTGTACTACGAGTGACATTAACAATTATGCAAATGAATTTATTATAGTCCGCGATGATGACGACGATAATATAAATGATGAGAGATCCCTGATGACCATAGACAACTCAACTGTTCAGCAGACAGTGATTCTAACTTTTCAAAGAACTCTCACAACCATTGATGAACCAACATATGTGTCAAGACTTAAATATGGAATAGGACATTTATGAACATTTTATTCAGTGACACTTATAACTGTTGAACTTAGGGTGGGGAGTGTCATATGACATAAATATTTATGACTCCATTATTACACAGAAAACACATCTATAGTCATCTTTCTACATGCTTAATCACAAGATAAGAGATATGAAATGAAAATGTAACCATGTGGAATTATAAATCAATCTGATTGTCATTTTCCAAACAGAATGTAATCAATGATCAATTTATTTAGGTTGATGCCATAGAAGAAAGAGTCACACAGAGAACTCAAGAGACGATAAAACTTCGCCAGATATATGTAAAAGACAGCACAGCTGAAGTGAAGATCAGTTTATGGTTTTTACTTCGAATACTTCGCATTGACACTGGTATTAAAGAGATAATAGTAACTGCAATTACGATTATCCCAATATGGCGACGGCAGATAAAGGTAAAATCTTTACAGTCAATTTACTTAAATGTAGCATGTTTTTGTCAATAGTTACTCAGCTGCAAGGTTTTTCTATACCATTACATCATATTTGAATCGTAACGGTGCACTGGAATTGTCTAAGCGCTTTGAAAATTGCCGTTGAAAAATTCGGGATGATAATCGTAACTCTATGGAATTTTTCTTGTTTGATAATCGTAATTTCTTTATCGGATAATAGTAACTGAAAAATTAAATGTGTCTTTTAGATTTCAATGGAAGAAGAGGTTACTTGTGTCATCATTTAACTACCATTCATGGCAGCGAAGTACAGTTGGCCCGAAGTCATTATCTGCAGAAAGAAGACCAAGTTGCATCAATGATCATGAACAATATTATGATGATGTTAGCGAGGATGATACTATTCTTGACCTTATAAAGGATGCCCTAGAAATGGAAAGGCAAAAGGAAATACCATCGATGAGTGTTGAAGAATTAGATACTTTGGATAATATTAGTGATGAAGAAATAAATGCCTGTACAGATACAGATGATCAAAAAGAAAATTGTGAAACTACATGCATAGTTACTCAGCTGCAAGGTTTTTCTATACCATTACATCATATTTGAATCGTAACGGTGCACTGGAATTGTCTAAGCGCTTTGAAAATTGCCGTTGAAAAATTCGGGATGATAACCGTAACTCTATGGAATTTTTCTTGTTTGATAATCGTAATTTCTTTATCGGATAATAGTAACTGAAAAATTAAATGTGTCTTTTAGATTTCAATGGTATTGTGTGTATTAAAATGCAAATGTACAGTTAATTGATGACATTAACGGAAAAAAAAAAAAGAAGAAACTTAGAGGTTAATATTTAAGACAGATTTACTTGTATATCTCTCGATTTATTGGCGGTTTGTTTTACAAAACCGTAATTGCTTGTCACAGCCACTTAAAAAAAATGCTTTTAATCTTTTGAAGTATTCTTTTGAGCAGTCAGTACATTGAATTAGATTTAACATTTTTTAAGCAAAGAAACATACTATTTTTAGAGGGACTTATAAGCTATGGATTCCTGGCATTTCCCTAGACGCCCTTTTCAACATTTATGCTCAATGTTTGCAAGAGATATAAGCATAAGGGTCTTACAAACGAAATGATGTTTTAATAACGGCACTTAAATTGTTGACAAAAAAGAGCACATCAAATGGACCAGAGTGATACCGTATTTTTGTTAATGTCCACTTCGAAACGGTTTAAATCACCTTCAGTATCTGGTTTTAAAATTATGAAACAAAATCAGTGTACAGCTTGATACGTGTTTTGATGAATATAAGCATTCTTCTTACTATTGCAATATGGAGATTGTAAACATGTAAATATGTCCACTACAAAACGGTCACCTACGAAACAAGTATTGGAGATTTTGATTTTTTTTCAATTCTATTCGTGCAAAACAAATAGCAAGAGTTAGTTTCATGTAACTTTCAGTATGTTATCAACATAGTATAGGGTTGATGTCAACTACGAAACTTTTTGTCCACTACGATCCAAGCAGTTTTGTCCACTCGACACTCATGAAAATGTCCACTACATAACATAAGTTGTATAATGTTAGCAATATCCTTTAACTCTACTTTCCGCTATATACGTAGATGACGTTCTTTCCCTAAACAATTCAAAATTTGGTGACTATTTGGAACGCATCTATCCCATCGAATTGGATATAAAGGATACTACAGATACAGTTAAGTCAGCTTCATATCTTGACTTACATCTAGAAATTGACAATGAGGGTCGGTTGAAAACAAAACTTTCCGACAAAAGAGATGATTTCAGTTTTCCAATTGTGAACTTTCCATTTCTAAGTAGCAACATTCCAGCAGCACCTGCATACGGGGTATATATCTCCCAATTGATACGATATTCCCGTGCTTGCATTTCCCATCATGATTTTCTTAATAGAGGGTTACTGCTCACAAAGAAGCTATCAAACCAAGAGTTCCAAATGGTGAAGTTGAAATCATCCCTTCGTAAATTTTACGGTCGCCATCACGAGTTGGTTGACCGTTATGAAATAACCGTTTCACAAATGATATCGGATATGTTCCTTACGTCGTAACTACAATCCCCTTCCCTTTCATGAATGTGACCTACCGAATTAGACTATTTACCGGATTTGTAATCACATAAGCAACACGACGGGTGCCACATGTGTAGCAGGATCTGCTTACCCTTCCGGAGCACCCGAGATCACCCCTAGTTTTTGGTGGGGTTCGTGTTGTTTATTCTTTGGTTTTCTATGTTGTGTCGTGTGTACTATTGTTTTTCTGTTTGTCTTTTTCATCTTTAGCCTTGGTGTTGTCGGTTTGTTTTAGATTTATGAGTTTGACTGTCCCTTTGGTATCTTTCGTCCCTCTTTTTGTACGTCCATATGTGAAGTACTGTCTAATATTTATCGATAAAAAATGGTTCTCACATTCAGAAAAAAAAATGAGATCTTTCTAGTTTATAAAGTAAAACAAATTGGAATGTCTATAGGAGACATTAGAATGCAGTAAGATGTGCGTTTAAAAGCAGTACTATCGTAGTGGACAAAATGCGAAACAGTACATACATTATGAAAATGATAGCATTTTAAAAAGTATTTAAGATTGCACTTTTTATTTACAAACAGGTCTACAATAGAGGTATTCAAAATAACTCTAGAAATAAAAATTTCGACAAGTTGATTTTTAATTTTTTTTTGGTCTGAAATTCACACTTTTATTGAAAAATACCCTTATAACAGACAACAACATGCATTACCTTTTAATGTATACATGTTGAAGGCCGTACATTAACCTATAATGGTTTACTTTTTTTAAATTGTTATTTAGATGGAGAGTTGTCTCATTGGCACTCACACCCCATCTTCCTATATCTATGTACCTGTTCAATATATTGACAATGAAGCAGCTGTCGGGTCAGGTATTGTGGTAAGTAGATATTCTAATTGTTTTCAAAGTTTCAATATAATGTGCGCGTTTAAGGTGGGATTTTTTTGGGGAGTAAATTGGAGGGGGATAAGCAATATCCCATATCCCCAAAGTGCAAAACTGTTGTTTTTAATTTCTCGTCAAACTGTTCCTGGCGAATACTAAACGTCTTTCCTACTTCATTATGGCATAACGGGTATGGACTAGAATTGAACCAGCAGTCCCTTCCCGGGGGAAGAAATAGCACACATAGCCACCTGCATTAAATGATTTAAACAATAATTACTATATTTACTTTGTTTTTATTCAGGATAAATCAATGTTCTTAAACAGTCATAGGGCCAGCTGAAGGACGCCTCCGGGTGCGGAAATTTCTCGCGACATTGAAGACCTATTGGTGACCTTATGTTGTTGTTTTTTCTATGGTCGGGTTGTTGTCTCCGTGATACATTCCCCATTTCCATTCTCAATTTTATTAATCACAAATCTGATGTAGGGTGACACATCCGTTTTCCCTGACAAGTATTGCCATATATCCGAAACTTCCTATACAAATGCCTCATCGCTCATTCCCATACTTTGTCACATTCCTAGTTCTTGGGAGTTTTCTGTATTTTAACATAGTTCGTGTTTTTCCCATATCCAAATTTCTTAAAGCTTGTTCACCAATTTTATGATAGTATGTAGCTGTTTTCATTAGAACCATCAATAATATATGCACACAAAGATATGTCATAAGATGTTGAAACGTACAAAAAAATGTAATTAATTCATCACTATAATTTCATCATGTGCTATCAGATATACGTTTTAAGTGTCAATATCAATAAAACACTATCCAGTTACGATTATCTTCGCATTTTTTAATACCATAATTACGATTATCTTTTTTTCCGAGTTACGATTATCATCCCGAATTTTTCAACGGCAATTTTCAAAGCGCTTAGACAATTCCAGTGCACCGTTACGATTCAAATATGATGTAATGGTATAGAAAAACCTTGCAGCTGAGTAACTATTGACAAAAACATGCTACATTTAAGTAAATTGACTGTAAATATTTTACCTTTATCTGCCGTCGCCATATTGGGATAATCGTAATTGCAGTTACTATTATCTCTTTAATACCAGTGATTGAGTTCATGGTTGTACTTTCTTCAAGCAAACATGTTTAATATACGGAAAAACAACCGGAATAGCGGAACTCGACCATTTAGTTTGGTTTTACCTAGCCTCTTTTAAAAGTATTGTCAAACATATTTTGAAGGGTTTTGGAACCGCTGAAGGCCCAAGAAGCTATAGACCTGCTGAGTTATTTATTCTCAATACATTGCAAGTCAGGTCATTTATTTTCAAACTAAAACAGAACAAACCATTTATTTTTGTGTTTATCAAGGCTGAGTTATCTATTTTCAAAATCCTCCTCCCCCCCCCCCGTTCAGAAAATCAAATGGTCGTCCCCTTAGGATGCGAAGTCATATGTTGTAGGACTAGCAACCTGCATTTTAGACAATTTCCAGGACTCGCCTGAACTAAATCCCACTGTACTGTTACCAGTGTTGATTTTTTATTGTTTAACAGAAATTCTATCGATTTTTCATAAGTTTTCCCGGACTATTTTTTATTGCTAGATTTTTGTTCTTTGAAGTTCGTTACTGTCCCCCTTACTTTTTTGTTTCCTAAATTGAAAGCATGAACGTGGTCACAGGCATTTAAAAGTATCGTAAACTACGCCAACTCACAATGTAAGTTTATTATTCATAGTTTTTAATGATTGTATGATGAAAGTTAATATGTTTTCACATCAAGATAAATTTTGTATATGTGTATATCAGCCAAAAGTGAAATATGATGATTGTTAATTTTGTCACTGTTTTTACAAAAGTATGGAAAGCCATTTGGTGCTATAATTTTTGAATGATTTGATTGAAAATTCATTTTGATACATAGATTTGAACTGTTAGTTTTATGATTTTTGTAGTCATGAGTATGATGAGTTAGCTAAGGTTTTGTTTTTGTTTTTTGTAGCTTTTTACCAACATAACAGCACACATATGTAGAACTTGTTATTTCATGGTTTTCGAAATAAATGATATACATTACTGTGGCTTATGGTTATACTAGTATGCACTGAGGCAGAATAGTAAAAAGATTGCAAAGACACAGTTCGATACAGAATAACATGCAGTAGTTCCTACAAACAATTTTATGAAATGGCTCAATCACAACCACTTCCGCCTGAAACAACAGTAACACATGAACATAAAATGACAGAGAAAGGTAAAGAACTTTATCATTCACATAAGATAAAATACCTTAAGCAAATTGACGGTTCGTAGGAAACTATAGAAAATTTACTCGAAGAATTATCAGAGTGCTCGAAGGAGCTGAAACCTCTACGCAAACTAGAGAAAAACATTTTGAAGTCTCGTGAAAAATACTGTGAAAACTCAAATCAATATATTGAGTTTTTGACACGCAAGAATAATGAAGACAGTAATGAAGCATTACCCACCTTTAAGACTGAGTTTAAAAAGTGCACTGAAATCATTGACAATACATTACAACAAATTAAGACATTGAAATTAACCGCAGCTGAAACTATGTCAGTAGTTCCTATAGAGTCTGTCCGTTCAAACAATAGTGGTAAAAGCGGCTCAATTTCGAGTTCAGCTATGGCTAGGAAGCGTGTAAATGCTGAAGTTCAACGAACAAAGTTACAATATGCGGAACAACAAACAAAATTAATTAAGCAAAAAGCAAGATTAAGTGAATTAGAAACACAGTCTAAAGCTTTAAAGGACCGTGAAAAAGCTGAAGTTGATGCAGATTTAGCACTGCTTAAACAACAGACAGAAGCCGCTATCGCAGAGGTCGATGTCAAAGTTTTAGAAGAAGCCGAGAGCGATAGAAGATCCTTGTCGTTACAAGAAGACAAAGAGTCTTTACAAAAAGTGAAAATGACACTAACAGAAAAGTATGTAAATGAACAATTTAATGAAGTGGAACAACTCAAATCTCAAGACAAGAATAATAATGTTCCGCAAGATATTCCGAACAATCAAGACAAATTTAGTTCACATACTCCGGCACCTCGGAACCAGTTAAACATAATTCCTACGCCAAGGAATTTTCCAAAATTTCAAGTCGACGATTTGGATCGATCGATAGTTGAAGATATTAAACCAGAAATTCGACAAAAACAAACATTAAATCCTTATGCAGCTGATTTTGAATTAACTCAACCACCACTGCCACCAAATCATGATCAGTCTGTAGTGTCTGACTTGACAAAGTTTTTGTTGAAGAAAGATTTATTACTTTCTAGATTTCAGAATTTTGATGACTGTCCCGAAACTTATGCTTCATGGAAAGCTACCTTTAAAAGTATTACTGAAGAACTCTCAGTTACGGCTTTCGAAGAAATGGACTTATAAGTTAAATGGCTCGGCCGTGAATCTTCAAAGTTTTCGCAAAACATTCGTGCGTCAAATGTGAACAATCCAAATGCTGGTCTTCGTCGTATATGGGAGCGTCTTGACGAACGCTATGGTAGACCTGAGATGGTAGAAGCTGCAATTAAAACAAAACTACAGAAGTTTCCAAAGTTAACAAACAAGGATCATAGTCGACTTTATGAGCTATTAGATATTCTCACACAAATAGAATCTTCGAAAGAGAATGAGACATTTTCAAATTTATTGTCATATTTCGACTCTTCTTCTTGTGTTTTACCAATTGTGGACAAGTTACCATATAATATACATGATTGATTGATTGTTGGTTGCTTTACGCCGCATTAGCACAAAAAGGCTATATTGCGGCGAGAGCTAATTCGAATATTTTTACAATTTAAAGCATATTTTTAAAATAAGACAAAAAGTCCTTCAATATACTAAAATTCTTGACTAAAGCAAATTGAGTATATACAAATAAAAATCAACAGTAAAATAACGTGATAAAAATTAAAATCGATTTAAATATATTAACATTTTTTTTTATTCTATAATAAATTCCAATTTCTTTTAAAAAAGCAACAATATTTGTAAATGGAACATTATTAAATAAATCATACATATTATTGACATTGAAATGCTTCTTACGAATATCAGCAAAGTCAATACAATGAATTAAAACATGTTTAATAGTATACTTGCAGTTGCAAGGAACACATTGTGGTTCATCTTCATTTTTTAAAAGATACTCGTGTGTTATTCTAGTATGACCAATACGACATCTAGTAATAACACACTGATCTTTTCTGCACATAATATTATCAAAAGGTTTGCCTAAACTAGGTTTAATTTCATACAATTTATTATCATCTTTTTTACTCCATTTATTTTTCAATATATTAAAAACATATTCTCTAATATTAGATTTAAAATCAGTATATGGTATATCACAGTTAGATAGAGGGTCACCCAGGGCATTCTTTGCCTCAAGGTCTACAGCTGTGTTTCCAAGGATTCCAACATGACTCGGAACCCATAGAAATATTATTTCTTTCAGAAGAATTTTTAAATTCCTCATTACATATAAAATTTTCAGGATTGTTGGGTTTTTAATTTTAGTATTTCGTATAGCTTGTAAACATGAAAGTGAATCCGAACATATAATACATTTGGATTTATCTGAAGAAGCAATAAATCCAAATTTATTATATGTTCGGATTCACTTTCATGTTTAATATACAAGAGAAGTGGACAACACGTGCATCGCAATACAAACTGAGGAACAACGTACCATTTCCACCTTTTTCGTACTTGGTGCAATTTATCAGAGAGGTTAGTGCTGTCAAAAATGATCCCGCGTTTATTTATAGTAATACTGAAACGTCGTATTCTAGGAAAAATGAAACACGGAAAGTTAACCATGGTGCAACGTCAGTGTTTAACCGAAAAACGGATGTTAAGGATGTTGGCTCCTCCATTTTTTATTTTTTGCCATATTTTTGGAATCCTCTGGTTTTATCCATTTTCTGTCGTTAAAAAAAATTGCCCACTAACCCCTACTTTTCTTTTCATAATTTTATTACATAAAGTTTGAAAAGCCATATTTCAAAATTTTATAGAATTCTTGTTATTTTTTCATAGTTTTTGAAACGGATAAGGTGCCAATGTTAAATATATGAAAAATCTAGAGGGAATTATTTCCCGCCAAATTTTCAATGGCTTATATTTCGAAAACGAGCACACGGACCCTCCATTTTTTCTACTTTTTGAATTTCTTTATTTATAGACTATCAATTTATAACAGTCTTTTAAAAAGCTTGTTATTTTTTAACAGAGTAGCGAACATCCTTAATATTAAACAGAAGGAAGAAAAAGAGACAGTACGTTGTCCTATTCATAAAGCCAATCATCATTTGAATACTTGTCGAGCCTTTAAAGCAATGACTTATGAAGAACGCAGAAAGTATCTGAAGGACAATAATATTTGTTTCAAATGCTGCCATTCGACAACTCATATGTCACGAAATTGCACTGTAACTGTAAAATGCGATCATTGTGGAAGTAATTATCATATAACCGCTATGCATGTAACTGCAAAATCTAGTTGTCCTGACGGCGGAGAGAAATCATCTGATACAACGCAAAATGCTAATGATCAGACAGTGTCATCCAAGTGCACGTTTTTATGTTGATTTAGTGGTACTAGTAAATCATGTGGAAAAACCGTTCAGGTCCGTGTGTACCCGAAGAACTTCCCAGATAAAGCCGTTAATGTGTACGCTATACTGGACGACCAAAGTAACAGAACTCTTGCTAAGACTGAGCTGTTTGATCAATTAGGTATAAATACATCGGCCATTCAGTATACTATGTCGTCTTGTGCTGGACGCACTATCATGAATGGTAGATGTGCAGAAAGTCTGATAGTTGAGCCATTGTCTGGTAATGGAGAACTTGAAATACATTCAGTAATAGAGTGCAGTGCAATCCCAGACGACTCCCCAAGGGTGACTGGGGTATAGAAATATGGTCACTTGGTCTTCTCCCGACTGGCAGTAAAACGCTTGCCGAAGTGGGGCGTCCGTTTGGCTGTGCGGGATGTATCAAGTTCGCAGTCACGTCCGGTCAGAAGGGGGACGTTAAATCCGATGCCTCGTGTAAAGAGAGGGCCACGCTCTTTCCACGTTAAGAACCCTTGCAACAACTCTTTGAGGGGTCCGTAGGTGGCCTTTGCTAGGCAAAATTTCTATCCCTATCCAATATACCCTCCTTTTCCGGTGGCAGTCCAAATTTCTCCGACCATCATCCCAGATGGCCTCTATTGTATTAACCTACCTTTTGTATTTATTGTGAACTTGTTCTCGTCCTGAATATGCATGAAATATTTGCCACTGGACGTCAAGCAACCAACAATCAATCAATCAATCCCAGACGAAAAATCAGAAATTCCGACTCCGGATATTGCTAAATCCTATCCCCATTTACGGGAGATAGCTCATCAAATGTTAGATTTGAATCCAAATATAGACATTCAACTTTTGATTGGAAGAGATGTCCCAGAAGCGCACCACGTGTTTAGACAGTTGACAGGACCGAAGGGCACGCCATTTGCCCAGGAGCTCTTTTTCGGTTGGGTAATAATAGGCGATGTTTGCTTAGGCAAAGTACACAAACCAAATTTTGTCAATGTCAATAAGACTAATGTAATGAACAATGGTAGAGGAACTATATTTGAACCTTGTATTAACACTTTGTATGTAAAGGAAAACACTGAATTGGCTCATATCAGAGATAATGTTCATTCACAAAGATGTAACAATGACCCATTGTTTATTAAAACCAAAGATGACGACAAGATTGGCACATCAGTCCAAGACCGCTTGTTCCTTAATCTCATGGATTCTGAATTTAAGAAAGATTCAAATGGGCACTGGACTGCACCCCTCCCTTTTAGACCAAATAGACAACGATTGCCGAACAATAGGAGTCAAGCATGGAAAAGGGCTCAAATACTCGATAAATCTTTCCAACAAAATTTTACAAAAAAGACTCATTTTGTAGAATTTATGCAAAAAGTATTAGTTAGCGGAGCAGCGGAGGTAGCTCCCATAATCACAGATGAGGAGTGTTGGTATCTCCCCCTTTTTGGCGTTTACCACCAGAACAAGCCTAACCAGATAAGAGGCGTATTTGATTCCTCAGCATCTTTCGAAGGAGTATCTCTCAATAGCGTTATGATGTCAGGACCAGATCTCACGAACAACCTACTTGGTATTTTGTTGCGTTTTCGCAGTGACCAGTTTGCGGCCACTGCTGATATAGAACAAATGTTTTATCAATTCTATGTGAGAAAAGAAGATAGAAACTTTTTGAGGTTCTTTTGGTACAAGGACAATAACCCAGATAATCCGCTTATAGAACATCGGATGTGTGTCAATGTTTTTGGCAATAGCGCTTCTCCTGCAGTGGCAACGTACGGATTACGTAAGACAGTTGAAAACTCTAATGAAACGTTCTGCTCAGATGTTAAGACTTTCGTTAACAGGGATTTTTACGTAGACGATGGGCTCATTTCCTTGCCTGAAAGTGAACAAGTAATTGATCTTATAACAAGAACACAGATGGCGCTAAAAACAAAAGGTAACATAAGGTTACACAAGATTACATCAAATAGTAGCGACGTAATGAAGGCTTTCCCTACCGATGATATTGGAAAGGATCTCAAGAATTTAAACTTGTGTGAAGACTATTTTCCGGTACAACACAGCCTTTGACTCGCTTGGGACTTAAACACCGATAGCTTTATATTTACCCCATTACAAGATGATAAACCCTGCACTCGTAGAGGTATTCTTTCGTCATTGAATAATATTTTTGATCCGATTGGATTCTTGTCACCACTCACAATTAGCGGAAAGATTTTGTTGCGAGATGCATCCCCACCAGGTACTGATTGGGATGAATGTTTATCACAAAGTTTTCAAGAGAAATGGAATGAATGGAGGATCTCTGTTTTGTCACTTCGAGAACTCAGTATACCGCGTATGTATATACCTATGTCAATCAGTGTTATGGACAACTTAGAAGTACATGTATTTTCAGACGCTTCAGAGAAGGCAGTTGCGGCATATTTAAGAGCTATCGACACATATGGGACAAGTACCGTAGGATTTATTATGGGAAAATCGAAACTGGCACCTCTTAGCGGAAACACGATACCAAGATTAGAGTTATGTGGGGCTGTCTTGGCAACCGAAATTGGAAAAATAATATCTGAAAATTTAGATGTTCCGTTGGACTCTATCAAGTATTATTCTGATAGCAAATTTGTATTAGGATATATCACTAATCAGACCCGACGTTTTCACACCTACGTGTCAAACAGAATTGAACGCATTCTGAGTGTATCGTCGTCAAATCAGTGGCAGTTTGTCCCAACACATTTAAACCCATCAGATTGCGGTACACGTTACTCAATATCTGTTGATATGGAAAACAATCCATGGCTTCTTGGGCCGAAGTGGATGAAGAACTCTGACGAAGAAGCTCAATGTGATGTCAAAATATTATATCCGTTAGTTAGTCCAGATAATGATAAAGAGATTAGAAAAGAGATAAGTGCATCGAAAACGTCAATAGATGCGCTTGCGCCAATAGTGGGGCGTTTTAAAAAAATCTCTAGTTGGAGACGGCTTGTGAAAGCTATATCATTTATGCAACATGTGGCTCAGTCATTCAGTTTAAAAGGATAAGTCGTGCCAAGGTTGGCATTTTTGTCAAAATGTCATGTCAGTTGATAGTTACCAAAAAGCGGAATTATTTATCTTGAAGGAATGTCAGAAGGAAGTATATTCGCAAGAGATAGAATGTTTGGCTAGAGGCACAAACATTTCAAAACAATCATCTTTAATCTCTCTTTCGCCATTTTTGGATTCACAAGGTTTGATTCGTGTAGGAGGACGTTTGAAAAAGGCAAAGTCTTGGCTTCCGACAGGAGAAATTAACCTTTTTTTCTGTCTTGAGCAAAACAAGACGGGCAACCATGGAAACGACACCTTAGGAAAGAGAGAGAGAGACATTTTTTTTTCGCCGCTGCCGCCGCCGCGCGCGCGCCGCACGCGTACTTGGGGAAAAAAAGAAAGCGTAATGTAATTTATTTTCAAAAGAAAAAAAAAATAGGAAAACTCTCTTGTTGAAATTAATTGCCTCATACCTACCCAGAAATTCGTATGCAATTTATTTGGTACCCCGTATTGAACAACCATCCAATCGATAATTTGTTCCTGGCACTTTGTGTTCCCCATTCCCATTTAATGCATGTTGTATCGCAATAGGTCTTCCATGTCGTCTGGCTAGTTCATTTTTCCATTCCAACCACTGAATTGAAATTTTACTAAAGTTGTTTTTCGAAACGTAACCTTGAGATGGTACCATTGCAATTGGACTTTTCCGGAATATTGTTGTGATGAAACTGTATTTATCGGAATCCAATGTTTCTTTACAAACCCATTCTCCTCCGGGTATTTGAAAGAGCGTTCTGTTATTCTCAAATTTTGTATGACAATTCAATACGCGGTCGTTTCGTTTATCTAGTAAGATAGTTTCATACTCCTCTTCCAAAAAATATATCTCTGTAAATTGCTTGACATGCGCTAGCTGTGACGTAGTCGAGCGGATCAATGCCTGTCTTTTGGGTTATCATTTCACCTTCGTCATTAGGTATTTGAACTGAGGTAACCTCCATCATTAACTTACGGAATTTTAAACAAGATCGCTTCAAGATATCAACATCGGAAACACAGTATGTATATATTTCGGTCTGAAAGTCGAAAATGTCACCCTTTTTAGATGCATACCATTTTCGAAATTTAGAGATCTCATCTGAAGACATGTATTCCACCCCATAATCGCGTTCAATATGATACGGTCCACGATAGTTTTGATTTTCGCTTTTGTTAAAATAATGGAGAAAATAGCCTTTGGCTAACTCATGCAAGCCGAAACATTCGGGTATCTGCGACAGCCTCATCCCAATGAAATTTAGGAAATCTAATAAGGTAAGGTCCAATCCTTTTGCAACGTGCATGTAGTTGATTTTAGAGCCATCGAAAATGATCTTATCTGGTTTAACGGATCCCCCAAGGGTGACTGGGGAATAGAAATATGGTCACTTGGTCTTCTCCCGACTAGCGTTAAAACGCTTGCCGAAGTGGGGCGTCCGTTTGGCTGTGCGGGATGTATCAAGTTCGCAGTCACGTCCGGTCAGAAGGGGGACGTTAAATCCGATGCCTCGTGTAAGGAGAGTGCCACGCTCTTTGCACGTTAAGAACCCTTGCGACAACTCATTGAGGGGTCCGTAGGTGACCTGTTGCAAGTTAAAATTTCGGTCCCTATCCAATATACCCTCTTTTTCCAGTGGCAGTCCAAATTTCCCCGACCATCATCCCGAATGGCCTCTATTAGGACCAGACCTACCTATTGTATTTATTGTTAACTTGTTCTCGTCCTGAATATGCATGAAATATTTGCCACTGGACGTTAAGCAACCAACAATCAATCAATCAATCTGGTTTAACGGCGTGGTCATCTATGAGACTGTTGAGAATAGGATAATTATCAAAGCCTTTGGCATTATGAGCTATTAAAACCGTGTTTTTATAATAGGGAGTCATAATATGGGAACAAAATTGAGAAGGAACATTTTCACCCTTTATTTTCGATCACTGTTCACGTACAAAACATTGTTATGACTTCGAATTAAATTCATATCGTTCAAAGTCATTTTATTTCCAAATAAACACTTTTTATAATGAATACGTCTAATTTATTGGTCGATGGCACATTTGACAATCCCTTTGGCAGTTCGATTTTCTTTTTTTTTAAATTGTACCGTCTCCATTCTTCACATCGTAAATAAAACTGTACATTTGTGGACGAAGCCCAATAAATTCTTTGATGGGGGTACCTGAAAAATATGTTAAAACAGGTTTTTTTTATAGAAATCTTGAAATTACAACAAAATATAGTGTTGTAAAGTTTTTGTGTTTAAGTGGAGTTATACAACACAACTTACGTAGATTTGTGTCGTTGTAATAATTACTTGAAAAGTTTAAAATGGCTTCCAACTATAAATCCCTCCGGTGATCGCTATCCTTGCCGTGGTCGGAGGGCTTGCGTGTCTCAGTGACCCCAAGAGCTATGCCAGCTGGAGCTTCGTCTCCTGGTAGGGTTACCCATGCTGGACAGGTCGAAGGGTAGATTAGCCTGCCCAATGATGTGGGGTCGGGTTATTGCCAGCCTATTAATGTGGGTAACCAAATCCTCTAGGTCCCCACCCACTAGCATCCAGGCTTGTGCTTGTATCGCTGCTAACCTGATTGGTGCGAGGGAAGCCCTTGATGGATCTGATGATTCCCCGAGTACTTCAGCCACATGCGACTGAATATCCAACTTAACAACTTCGCGTTTGCCCTATTCTTTTAAGAATACATCAGTGTACCTTGTTTTAATTACAGGGGTATGCTGTAATTAACAGCCCTTCTAAACATCACAGCCAAACAGACGCCCCACTTCGTCAAGAGTTTTACTGCCGGTCGGGAGAAGACCAAGTGACCATATTTCTACACCCCAGTCACCCTTGCGGAGTCTCAAAATTTAAAGTCATTTACAATCTGATGTTATTTTCATTGAAGTTACATGTCAATGGATACAGATGAAACTGTATTGTTTGCGGATACAACTATGTTTGCAGTGAAAGGAATCATCCCCTCAATAACAGCTTCTATTTCTTCATCTTCTGCAACTAAATCTTGTAGAGCTGCAAGAGGGCATTTATAGTCGGACAAAATATCTCCTTCATGCTTGCAGACCAGAAAGAAAATATCATCCTCTTTGTAAAAACCATCTACTGTTACAATGTGCTGTTCTGAAAAATTAACGATTTAAATTAGATATTCATTTTATATCTTATGCATCTTTTGCTTGGCAAGTTATTTTATTAGACTTTAAATTTCACATGTTTCTAGTCAACATAAGATATGTTGTAATTACAAACGTATTGATGTGTTTGTAAATATAATGACTTGGAAAAGGGACACGTGTAAACATGTGTTTCAGGTAATACTGCACATCAATATTAATGTCAGAATGTCTATCACTAGCATCTTAGTGCAACCTTTATTGTGCATGTTAATCAATTGTTCAAAGAAACTATAATATTTTAAATCAGACATCCCAGTATTATTTTATTTAAACTTTTGGAAACTTTAGTTATTGGCAAATAGTATGGTATGAAGTGCAGTAACTCCTTAACCGATATTTTTAACGCATCTCTTTAATGGTATTTGAGTTAAATTATTGATTTATCATCTATTTGTAATGTTAGATTGTTGTTTGATTATGCAATATCAGTCCTTTCAAAATATATAAACATTGCATATAATATCTTGCAATAATATTGGACTAAATTTCTTTTGTGACCAACGTATGGTCCAAAGATACATGCAAGTGGGGCATATAGGTACTGTGGAGTCATTCTTGTTTAAGTTTTGTGATTGCATTTCAAATAATTAAACATTTACCTCAAGAGTGTTTTGTGGTATTGTCTGACGGCTGATTTCTCCCTTGTGCAAATTTGATTTTAGAAATTACAACAAAATATTTGTTACGTTTATGTCCACACATGTTCATATTCAATTTAAATTAATACCAAATATATATGTATATATAATATATATAATCCTCATTCGAAATCCGATTCTTAGTTCGTTATTTCAATAACCTTTGGTCTTTTTGTGTTGACGGTTTGTTCCTATTGAAAAAAGTGTTTGTTGCATTGCCATTGCTAAATTATTGATAGTGTATCAATAGAAAAACAAACACAAAATACAAATAAATA